>NW_026894854.1:0-67893 GCF_032452875.1 Bos javanicus
CCACTGATCACCTGTTTATCAGGCAGTGATCAGTGACTGACAGGCGCTGATCAGGGGACTGTGCACGCACTGATCAGGTGGCTGATCAGGAACTGACCACCTGACCGCGCATGCAGTGATCACGTGGCTGGTCGTTCACTGATCACGTGTTTATCATACGGTGATCACGTGACTGAGAGGCGCTGATCACGTGACTGTGCCGTCAGTGATCACGTGGCTGAGCAGGCACTGATATCGTGACTGAGCATGCACTGATCATGTGCCGGGAGCCGGGGAGGCATTCCACTCTGGACAAAGGTCATGAGGAAGGAGGCTCGGCATACGCAAATGCGGGATCGAGCCTCAGGAGTCCACCCGGATATTCTCGAGCATCTCCCCCAAAAAAACCGGAGTCTGCCTACTGTATTGCTTTGTGCTCTCACCTCTGATTTCACTGGGGGCTGTCCCCCACCACCATCTCGCTCTCTCTGTCAAAGAGTTAACTTACAGCTCCAATTCATAAAGTTCCTTGTCATTCTTCCCTTTAACTTCCAGCTGAGTCTCCATCTGGAGCGCGGAACCCACCACGCTTACTAATTATGCCTGGGCTGCTAAGACCCACTCGAGAAGGTGTCTAGGGTGAGGCACCTTTCGCTATTCGAGAGGGTGCCTGCGGCCTACGTAAGTGGTGCAAACTTCTTGTCTTGAAGTTTGATTGGTCTTCCGCATAAACCAAGCTACTCAGTCTCTTTTCTCCACCGAATTTTCCTACTGAGCTCTCCTCATACTATTATTCTTGACATCTCTGATTAGCATATAAATAGTCGCCTAGGCCATCTCTCCTTCGAATACCCTGGATCAGTTGGGGCTGGTCCCCGGCAGGTGGCGACCGAACAGGGACCTCAGGAGGCAATACTCAAAGAGCTGAGCAGACACGAACCACGCAATCAGCAGGCAATAAGCATGGAGCTCAGCAGTGACGAATCATGCTTCTCAACTGGCAATAATCAAGCACGTGACCAGGCAGGAATCACGCAGCTCAGCTGGCAATTGTCAAGCAGATGAGCCGACAGGAATCACGCAGCTCAGCTGGCAATTGTCATGCAGATGAGCCGGCAGGAATCACGCAGCTCAGCAGGCACTGATCACGTGGCTGATCAAGTCCAGATCACGTGACTGCGCATGCACTGATCATGTGGCTATCATGCACTGATGACGTGACTGCCCATGCACTGATGACGTGGCTGATCGGGCACTGATCACATGGCTCATCATGCACTGATCACGTGTTTATCAGGCAATGATCAGTGACTGACAGGCGCTGATCATGGGACTGTGCACCCACTGATCACGTGGATATCATGCACTGATCACGTGACTGCGCATGCACTGATGACGTGGCTGTTCGAGCACTGATCACGTGTTTATCAGGCAGTGATCAGTGACTGACAGGCGCTGATCAGGGGACTGTGCACGCACTGATCAGGTGGCTGATCAGGAACTGACCACCTGACCGCGCATGCAGTGATCACGTGGCTGGTCGTTCACTGATCACGTGTTTATCATAGGGTGATCACGTGACTGAGAGGCGCTGATCACGTGACTGTGCCGTCAGTGATCACGTGGCTGAGCAGGCACTGATATCGTGACTGAGCATGCACTGATCATGTGCCGGGAGCCGGGGAGGCATTCCACTCTGGACAAAGGTCATGAGGAAGGAGGCTCGGCATACGCAAATGCGGGATCGAGCCTCAGGAGTCCACCCGGATATTCTCGAGCATCTCCCCCCAAAAACCGGAGTCTGCCTACTGTATTGCTTTGTGCTCTCACCTCTGATTTCACTGGGGGCTGTCCCCCACCACCATCTCGCTCTCTCTGTCAAAGAGTTAACTTACAGCTCCAATTCATAAAGTTCCTTGTCATTCTTCCCTTTAACTTCCAGCTGAGTCTCCATCTGGAGCGCGGAACCCACCACGCTTACTAATTATGCCTGGGCTGCTAAGACCCACTCGAGAAGGTGTCTAGGGTGAGGCACCTTTCGCTATTCGAGAGGGCGCCTGCGGCCTACGTAAGTGGTGCAAACTTCTTGTCTTGAAGTTTGATTGGTCTTCCGCGTAAACCAAGCTACTCAGTCTCTTTTCTCCACCGAATTTTCCTACTGAGCTCTCCTCATACTATTATTCTTGACATCTCTGATTAGCATATAAATAGTCGCCTAGGCCATCTCTCCTTCGAATACCCTGGATCAGTTGGGGCTGGTCCCCGGCAGGTGGCGACCGAACAGGGACCTCAGGAGGCAATACTCAAAGAGCTGAGCAGACACGAACCACGCAATCAGCAGGCAATAAGCATGGAGCTCAGCAGTGACGAATCATGCTGCTCAACTGGCAATAATCAAGCACGTGACCAGGCAGGAATCACGCAGCTCAGCTGGCAATTGTCAAGCAGATGAGCCGACAGGAATCACGCAGCTCAGCTGGCAATTGTCATGCAGATGAGCCGGCAGGAATCACGCAGCTCAGCAGGCCCTGATCACGTGACTCTGCAGGCACTGATCACGTGGCTGATCAAGTCCAGATCACGTGACTGAGCATGCACTGATCACGTGGCTATCATGCACTGATGACGTGACTGCGCATGCACTGATGACGTGGCTGATCGGGCACTGATCACATGGCTCATCATGCACTGATCACGTGTTTATCAGGCAATGATCAGTGACTGACAGGCGCTGATCATGGGACTGTGCACGCACTGATCACGTGGCTATCATGCACTGATCACGTGACTGCGCATGCACTGATGACGTGGCTGTTCGGGCACTGATCACGTGTTTATCAGGCAGTGATCAGTGACTGACAGGCGCTGATCAGGGGACTGTGCACGCACTGATCAGGTGGCTGATCAGGAACTGACCACCTGACCGCGCATGCAGTGATCACGTGGCTGGTCGTTCACTGATCACGTGTTTATCATACGGTGATCACGTGACTGAGAGGCGCTGATCACGTGACTGTGCCGTCAGTGATCACGTGGCTGAGCAGGCACTGATATCGTGACTGAGCATGCACTGATCATGTGCCGGGAGCCGGGGAGGCATTCCACTCTGGACAAAGGTCATGAGGAAGGAGGCTCGGCATACGCAAATGCGGGATCGAGCCTCAGGAGTCCACCCGGATATTCTCGAGCATCTCCCCCCAAAAAAACCGGAGTCTGCCTACTGTATTGCTTTGTGCTCTCACCTCTGATTTCACTGGGGGCTGTCCCCCACCACCATCTCGCTCTCTCTGTCAAAGAGTTAACTTACAGCTCCAATTCATAAAGTTCCTTGTCATTCTTCCCTTTAACTTCCAGCTGAGTCTCCATCTGGAGCGCGGAACCCACCACGCTTACTAATTATGCCTGGGCTGCTAAGACCCACTCGAGAAGGTGTCTAGGGTGAGGCACCTTTCGCTATTCGAGAGGGCGCCTGCGGCCTACGTAAGTGGTGCAAACTTCTTGTCTTGAAGTTTGATTGGTCTTCCGCGTAAACCAAGCTACTCAGTCTCTTTTCTCCACCGAATTTTCCTACTGAGCTCTCCTCATACTATTATTCTTGACATCTCTGATTAGCATATAAATAGTCGCCTAGGCCATCTCTCCTTCGAATACCCTGGATCAGTTGGGGCTGGTCCCCGGCAGGTGGCGACCGAACAGGGACCTCAGGAGGCAATACTCAAAGAGCTGAGCAGACACGAACCACGCAATCAGCAGGCAATAAGCATGGAGCTCAGCAGTGACGAATCATGCTGCTCAACTGGCAATAATCAAGCACGTGACCAGGCAGGAATCACGCAGCTCAGCTGGCAATTGTCAAGCAGATGAGCCGACAGGAATCACGCAGCTCAGCTGGCAATTGTCATGCAGATGAGCCGGCAGGAATCACGCAGCTCAGCAGGCCCTGATCACGTGACTCTGCAGGCACTGATCACGTGGCTGATCAAGTCCAGATCACGTGACTGAGCATGCACTGATCACGTGGCTATCATGCACTGATGACGTGACTGCGCATGCACTGATGACGTGGCTGATCGGGCACTGATCACATGGCTCATCATGCACTGATCACGTGTTTATCAGGCAATGATCAGTGACTGACAGGCGCTGATCATGGGACTGTGCACGCACTGATCACGTGGCTATCATGCACTGATCACGTGACTGCGCATGCACTGATGACGTGGCTGTTCGGGCACTGATCACGTGTTTATCAGGCAGTGATCAGTGACTGACAGGCGCTGATCAGGGGACTGTGCACGCACTGATCAGGTGGCTGATCAGGAACTGACCACCTGACCGCGCATGCAGTGATCACGTGGCTGGTCGTTCACTGATCACGTGTTTATCATACGGTGATCACGTGACTGAGAGGCGCTGATCACGTGACTGTGCCGTCAGTGATCACGTGGCTGAGCAGGCACTGATATCGTGACTGAGCATGCACTGATCATGTGCCGGGAGCCGGGGAGGCATTCCACTCTGGACAAAGGTCATGAGGAAGGAGGCTCGGCATACGCAAATGCGGGATCGAGCCTCAGGAGTCCACCCGGATATTCTCGAGCATCTCCCCCCAAAAAAACCGGAGTCTGCCTACTGTATTGCTTTGTGCTCTCACCTCTGATTTCACTGGGGGCTGTCCCCCACCACCATCTCGCTCTCTCTGTCAAAGAGTTAACTTACAGCTCCAATTCATAAAGTTCCTTGTCATTCTTCCCTTTAACTTCCAGCTGAGTCTCCATCTGGAGCGCGGAACCCACCACGCTTACTAATTATGCCTGGGCTGCTAAGACCCACTCGAGAAGGTGTCTAGGGTGAGGCACCTTTCGCTATTCGAGAGGGCGCCTGCGGCCTACGTAAGTGGTGCAAACTTCTTGTCTTGAAGTTTGATTGGTCTTCCGCGTAAACCAAGCTACTCAGTCTCTTTTCTCCACCGAATTTTCCTACTGAGCTCTCCTCATACTATTATTCTTGACATCTCTGATTAGCATATAAATAGTCGCCTAGGCCATCTCTCCTTCGAATACCCTGGATCAGTTGGGGCTGGTCCCCGGCAGGTGGCGACCGAACAGGGACCTCAGGAGGCAATACTCAAAGAGCTGAGCAGACACGAACCACGCAATCAGCAGGCAATAAGCATGGAGCTCAGCAGTGACGAATCATGCTGCTCAACTGGCAATAATCAAGCACGTGACCAGGCAGGAATCACGCAGCTCAGCTGGCAATTGTCAAGCAGATGAGCCGACAGGAATCACGCAGCTCAGCTGGCAATTGTCATGCAGATGAGCCGGCAGGAATCACGCAGCTCAGCAGGCCCTGATCACGTGACTCTGCAGGCACTGATCACGTGGCTGATCAAGTCCAGATCACGTGACTGAGCATGCACTGATCACGTGGCTATCATGCACTGATGACGTGACTGCGCATGCACTGATGACGTGGCTGATCGGGCACTGATCACATGGCTCATCATGCACTGATCACGTGTTTATCAGGCAATGATCAGTGACTGACAGGCGCTGATCATGGGACTGTGCACGCACTGATCACGTGGCTATCATGCACTGATCACGTGACTGCGCATGCACTGATGACGTGGCTGTTCGGGCACTGATCACGTGTTTATCAGGCAGTGATCAGTGACTGACAGGCGCTGATCAGGGGACTGTGCACGCACTGATCAGGTGGCTGATCAGGAACTGACCACCTGACCGCGCATGCAGTGATCACGTGGCTGGTCGTTCACTGATCACGTGTTTATCATACGGTGATCACGTGACTGAGAGGCGCTGATCACGTGACTGTGCCGTCAGTGATCACGTGGCTGAGCAGGCACTGATATCGTGACTGAGCATGCACTGATCATGTGCCGGGAGCCGGGGAGGCATTCCACTCTGGACAAAGGTCATGAGGAAGGAGGCTCGGCATACGCAAATGCGGGATCGAGCCTCAGGAGTCCACCCGGATATTCTCGAGCATCTCCCCCCAAAAAAACCGGAGTCTGCCTACTGTATTGCTTTGTGCTCTCACCTCTGATTTCACTGGGGGCTGTCCCCCACCACCATCTCGCTCTCTCTGTCAAAGAGTTAACTTACAGCTCCAATTCATAAAGTTCCTTGTCATTCTTCCCTTTAACTTCCAGCTGAGTCTCCATCTGGAGCGCGGAACCCACCACGCTTACTAATTATGCCTGGGCTGCTAAGACCCACTCGAGAAGGTGTCTAGGGTGAGGCACCTTTCGCTATTCGAGAGGGCGCCTGCGGCCTACGTAAGTGGTGCAAACTTCTTGTCTTGAAGTTTGATTGGTCTTCCGCGTAAACCAAGCTACTCAGTCTCTTTTCTCCACCGAATTTTCCTACTGAGCTCTCCTCATACTATTATTCTTGACATCTCTGATTAGCATATAAATAGTCGCCTAGGCCATCTCTCCTTCGAATACCCTGGATCAGTTGGGGCTGGTCCCCGGCAGGTGGCGACCGAACAGGGACCTCAGGAGGCAATACTCAAAGAGCTGAGCAGACACGAACCACGCAATCAGCAGGCAATAAGCATGGAGCTCAGCAGTGACGAATCATGCTGCTCAACTGGCAATAATCAAGCACGTGACCAGGCAGGAATCACGCAGCTCAGCTGGCAATTGTCAAGCAGATGAGCCGACAGGAATCACGCAGCTCAGCTGGCAATTGTCATGCAGATGAGCCGGCAGGAATCACGCAGCTCAGCAGGCCCTGATCACGTGACTCTGCAGGCACTGATCACGTGGCTGATCAAGTCCAGATCACGTGACTGAGCATGCACTGATCACGTGGCTATCATGCACTGATGACGTGACTGCGCATGCACTGATGACGTGGCTGATCGGGCACTGATCACATGGCTCATCATGCACTGATCACGTGTTTATCAGGCAATGATCAGTGACTGACAGGCGCTGATCATGGGACTGTGCACGCACTGATCACGTGGCTATCATGCACTGATCACGTGACTGCGCATGCACTGATGACGTGGCTGTTCGGGCACTGATCACGTGTTTATCAGGCAGTGATCAGTGACTGACAGGCGCTGATCAGGGGACTGTGCACGCACTGATCAGGTGGCTGATCAGGAACTGACCACCTGACCGCGCATGCAGTGATCACGTGGCTGGTCGTTCACTGATCACGTGTTTATCATACGGTGATCACGTGACTGAGAGGCGCTGATCACGTGACTGTGCCGTCAGTGATCACGTGGCTGAGCAGGCACTGATATCGTGACTGAGCATGCACTGATCATGTGCCGGGAGCCGGGGAGGCATTCCACTCTGGACAAAGGTCATGAGGAAGGAGGCTCGGCATACGCAAATGCGGGATCGAGCCTCAGGAGTCCACCCGGATATTCTCGAGCATCTCCCCCCAAAAAACCGGAGTCTGCCTACTGTATTGCTTTGTGCTCTCACCTCTGATTTCACTGGGGGCTGTCCCCCACCACCATCTCGCTCTCTCTGTCAAAGAGTTAACTTACAGCTCCAATTCATAAAGTTCCTTGTCATTCTTCCCTTTAACTTCCAGCTGAGTCTCCATCTGGAGCGCGGAACCCACCACGCTTACTAATTATGCCTGGGCTGCTAAGACCCACTCGAGAAGGTGTCTAGGGTGAGGCACCTTTCGCTATTCGAGAGGGCGCCTGCGGCCTACGTAAGTGGTGCAAACTTCTTGTCTTGAAGTTTGATTGGTCTTCCGCGTAAACCAAGCTACTCAGTCTCTTTTCTCCACCGAATTTTCCTACTGAGCTCTCCTCATACTATTATTCTTGACATCTCTGATTAGCATATAAATAGTCGCCTAGGCCATCTCTCCTTCGAATACCCTGGATCAGTTGGGGCTGGTCCCCGGCAGGTGGCGACCGAACAGGGACCTCAGGAGGCAATACTCAAAGAGCTGAGCAGACACGAACCACGCAATCAGCAGGCAATAAGCATGGAGCTCAGCAGTGACGAATCATGCTGCTCAACTGGCAATAATCAAGCACGTGACCAGGCAGGAATCACGCAGCTCAGCTGGCAATTGTCAAGCAGATGAGCCGACAGGAATCACGCAGCTCAGCTGGCAATTGTCATGCAGATGAGCCGGCAGGAATCACGCAGCTCAGCAGGCCCTGATCACGTGACTCTGCAGGCACTGATCACGTGGCTGATCAAGTCCAGATCACGTGACTGAGCATGCACTGATCACGTGGCTATCATGCACTGATGACGTGACTGCGCATGCACTGATGACGTGGCTGATCGGGCACTGATCACATGGCTCATCATGCACTGATCACGTGTTTATCAGGCAATGATCAGTGACTGACAGGCGCTGATCATGGGACTGTGCACGCACTGATCACGTGGCTATCATGCACTGATCACGTGACTGCGCATGCACTGATGACGTGGCTGTTCGGGCACTGATCACGTGTTTATCAGGCAGTGATCAGTGACTGACAGGCGCTGATCAGGGGACTGTGCACGCACTGATCAGGTGGCTGATCAGGAACTGACCACCTGACCGCGCATGCAGTGATCACGTGGCTGGTCGTTCACTGATCACGTGTTTATCATACGGTGATCACGTGACTGAGAGGCGCTGATCACGTGACTGTGCCGTCAGTGATCACGTGGCTGAGCAGGCACTGATATCGTGACTGAGCATGCACTGATCATGTGCCGGGAGCCGGGGAGGCATTCCACTCTGGACAAAGGTCATGAGGAAGGAGGCTCGGCATACGCAAATGCGGGATCGAGCCTCAGGAGTCCACCCGGATATTCTCGAGCATCTCCCCCAAAAAACCGGAGTCTGCCTACTGTATTGCTTTGTGCTCTCACCTCTGATTTCACTGGGGGCTGTCCCCCACCACCATCTCGCTCTCTCTGTCAAAGAGTTAACTTACAGCTCCAATTCATAAAGTTCCTTGTCATTCTTCCCTTTAACTTCCAGCTGAGTCTCCATCTGGAGCGCGGAACCCACCACGCTTACTAATTATGCCTGGGCTGCTAAGACCCACTCGAGAAGGTGTCTAGGGTGAGGCACCTTTCGCTATTCGAGAGGGCGCCTGCGGCCTACGTAAGTGGTGCAAACTTCTTGTCTTGAAGTTTGATTGGTCTTCCGCGTAAACCAAGCTACTCAGTCTCTTTTCTCCACCGAATTTTCCTACTGAGCTCTCCTCATACTATTATTCTTGACATCTCTGATTAGCATATAAATAGTCGCCTAGGCCATCTCTCCTTCGAATACCCTGGATCAGTTGGGGCTGGTCCCCGGCAGGTGGCGACCGAACAGGGACCTCAGGAGGCAATACTCAAAGAGCTGAGCAGACACGAACCACGCAATCAGCAGGCAATAAGCATGGAGCTCAGCAGTGACGAATCATGCTGCTCAACTGGCAATAATCAAGCACGTGACCAGGCAGGAATCACGCAGCTCAGCTGGCAATTGTCAAGCAGATGAGCCGACAGGAATCACGCAGCTCAGCTGGCAATTGTCATGCAGATGAGCCGGCAGGAATCACGCAGCTCAGCAGGCCCTGATCACGTGACTCTGCAGGCACTGATCACGTGGCTGATCAAGTCCAGATCACGTGACTGAGCATGCACTGATCACGTGGCTATCATGCACTGATGACGTGACTGCGCATGCACTGATGACGTGGCTGATCGGGCACTGATCACATGGCTCATCATGCACTGATCACGTGTTTATCAGGCAATGATCAGTGACTGACAGGCGCTGATCATGGGACTGTGCACGCACTGATCACGTGGCTATCATGCACTGATCACGTGACTGCGCATGCACTGATGACGTGGCTGTTCGGGCACTGATCACGTGTTTATCAGGCAGTGATCAGTGACTGACAGGCGCTGATCAGGGGACTGTGCACGCACTGATCAGGTGGCTGATCAGGAACTGACCACCTGACCGCGCATGCAGTGATCACGTGGCTGGTCGTTCACTGATCACGTGTTTATCATACGGTGATCACGTGACTGAGAGGCGCTGATCACGTGACTGTGCCGTCAGTGATCACGTGGCTGAGCAGGCACTGATATCGTGACTGAGCATGCACTGATCATGTGCCGGGAGCCGGGGAGGCATTCCACTCTGGACAAAGGTCATGAGGAAGGAGGCTCGGCATACGCAAATGCGGGATCGAGCCTCAGGAGTCCACCCGGATATTCTCGAGCATCTCCCCCCAAAAAAACCGGAGTCTGCCTACTGTATTGCTTTGTGCTCTCACCTCTGATTTCACTGGGGGCTGTCCCCCACCACCATCTCGCTCTCTCTGTCAAAGAGTTAACTTACAGCTCCAATTCATAAAGTTCCTTGTCATTCTTCCCTTTAACTTCCAGCTGAGTCTCCATCTGGAGCGCGGAACCCACCACGCTTACTAATTATGCCTGGGCTGCTAAGACCCACTCGAGAAGGTGTCTAGGGTGAGGCACCTTTCGCTATTCGAGAGGGCGCCTGCGGCCTACGTAAGTGGTGCAAACTTCTTGTCTTGAAGTTTGATTGGTCTTCCGCGTAAACCAAGCTACTCAGTCTCTTTTCTCCACCGAATTTTCCTACTGAGCTCTCCTCATACTATTATTCTTGACATCTCTGATTAGCATATAAATAGTCGCCTAGGCCATCTCTCCTTCGAATACCCTGGATCAGTTGGGGCTGGTCCCCGGCAGGTGGCGACCGAACAGGGACCTCAGGAGGCAATACTCAAAGAGCTGAGCAGACACGAACCACGCAATCAGCAGGCAATAAGCATGGAGCTCAGCAGTGACGAATCATGCTGCTCAACTGGCAATAATCAAGCACGTGACCAGGCAGGAATCACGCAGCTCAGCTGGCAATTGTCAAGCAGATGAGCCGACAGGAATCACGCAGCTCAGCTGGCAATGTCATGATGAGCAGGCACTGATCACGTGGCTGATCAAGTCCAGATCACGTGACTGAGCATGCACTGATCACGTGGCTATCATGCACTGATGACGTGACTGCGCATGCACTGATGACGTGGCTGATCGGGCACTGATCACATGGCTCATCATGCACTGATCACGTGTTTATCAGGCAATGATCAGTGACTGACAGGCGCTGATCATGGGACTGTGCACGCACTGATCACGTGGCTATCATGCACTGATCACGTGACTGCGCATGCACTGATGACGTGGCTGTTCGGGCACTGATCACGTGTTTATCAGGCAGTGATCAGTGACTGACAGGCGCTGATCAGGGGACTGTGCACGCACTGATCAGGTGGCTGATCAGGAACTGACCACCTGACCGCGCATGCAGTGATCACGTGGCTGGTCGTTCACTGATCACGTGTTTATCATACGGTGATCACGTGACTGAGAGGCGCTGATCACGTGACTGTGCCGTCAGTGATCACGTGGCTGAGCAGGCACTGATATCGTGACTGAGCATGCACTGATCATGTGCCGGGAGCCGGGGAGGCATTCCACTCTGGACAAAGGTCATGAGGAAGGAGGCTCGGCATACGCAAATGCGGGATCGAGCCTCAGGAGTCCACCCGGATATTCTCGAGCATCTCCCCCCAAAAAAACCGGAGTCTGCCTACTGTATTGCTTTGTGCTCTCACCTCTGATTTCACTGGGGGCTGTCCCCCACCACCATCTCGCTCTCTCTGTCAAAGAGTTAACTTACAGCTCCAATTCATAAAGTTCCTTGTCATTCTTCCCTTTAACTTCCAGCTGAGTCTCCATCTGGAGCGCGGAACCCACCACGCTTACTAATTATGCCTGGGCTGCTAAGACCCACTCGAGAAGGTGTCTAGGGTGAGGCACCTTTCGCTATTCGAGAGGGCGCCTGCGGCCTACGTAAGTGGTGCAAACTTCTTGTCTTGAAGTTTGATTGGTCTTCCGCGTAAACCAAGCTACTCAGTCTCTTTTCTCCACCGAATTTTCCTACTGAGCTCTCCTCATACTATTATTCTTGACATCTCTGATTAGCATATAAATAGTCGCCTAGGCCATCTCTCCTTCGAATACCCTGGATCAGTTGGGGCTGGTCCCCGGCAGGTGGCGACCGAACAGGGACCTCAGGAGGCAATACTCAAAGAGCTGAGCAGACACGAACCACGCAATCAGCAGGCAATAAGCATGGAGCTCAGCAGTGACGAATCATGCTGCTCAACTGGCAATAATCAAGCACGTGACCAGGCAGGAATCACGCAGCTCAGCTGGCAATTGTCAAGCAGATGAGCCGACAGGAATCACGCAGCTCAGCTGGCAATTGTCATGCAGATGAGCCGGCAGGAATCACGCAGCTCAGCAGGCCCTGATCACGTGACTCTGCAGGCACTGATCACGTGGCTGATCAAGTCCAGATCACGTGACTGAGCATGCACTGATCACGTGGCTATCATGCACTGATGACGTGACTGCGCATGCACTGATGACGTGGCTGATCGGGCACTGATCACATGGCTCATCATGCACTGATCACGTGTTTATCAGGCAATGATCAGTGACTGACAGGCGCTGATCATGGGACTGTGCACGCACTGATCACGTGGCTATCATGCACTGATCACGTGACTGCGCATGCACTGATGACGTGGCTGTTCGGGCACTGATCACGTGTTTATCAGGCAGTGATCAGTGACTGACAGGCGCTGATCAGGGGACTGTGCACGCACTGATCAGGTGGCTGATCAGGAACTGACCACCTGACCGCGCATGCAGTGATCACGTGGCTGGTCGTTCACTGATCACGTGTTTATCATACGGTGATCACGTGACTGAGAGGCGCTGATCACGTGACTGTGCCGTCAGTGATCACGTGGCTGAGCAGGCACTGATATCGTGACTGAGCATGCACTGATCATGTGCCGGGAGCCGGGGAGGCATTCCACTCTGGACAAAGGTCATGAGGAAGGAGGCTCGGCATACGCAAATGCGGGATCGAGCCTCAGGAGTCCACCCGGATATTCTCGAGCATCTCCCCCAAAAAAACCGGAGTCTGCCTACTGTATTGCTTTGTGCTCTCACCTCTGATTTCACTGGGGGCTGTCCCCCACCACCATCTCGCTCTCTCTGTCAAAGAGTTAACTTACAGCTCCAATTCATAAAGTTCCTTGTCATTCTTCCCTTTAACTTCCAGCTGAGTCTCCATCTGGAGCGCGGAACCCACCACGCTTACTAATTATGCCTGGGCTGCTAAGACCCACTCGAGAAGGTGTCTAGGGTGAGGCACCTTTCGCTATTCGAGAGGGCGCCTGCGGCCTACGTAAGTGGTGCAAACTTCTTGTCTTGAAGTTTGATTGGTCTTCCGCGTAAACCAAGCTACTCAGTCTCTTTTCTCCACCGAATTTTCCTACTGAGCTCTCCTCATACTATTATTCTTGACATCTCTGATTAGCATATAAATAGTCGCCTAGGCCATCTCTCCTTCGAATACCCTGGATCAGTTGGGGCTGGTCCCCGGCAGGTGGCGACCGAACAGGGACCTCAGGAGGCAATACTCAAAGAGCTGAGCAGACACGAACCACGCAATCAGCAGGCAATAAGCATGGAGCTCAGCAGTGACGAATCATGCTGCTCAACTGGCAATAATCAAGCACGTGACCAGGCAGGAATCACGCAGCTCAGCTGGCAATTGTCAAGCAGATGAGCCGACAGGAATCACGCAGCTCAGCTGGCAATTGTGATGCAGGCACTGATCACGTGGCTGATCAAGAATCACGTGACTGAGCATGCACTGATCACGTGGCTATCATGCACTGATGACGTGACTGCGCATGCACTGATGACGTGGCTGATCGGGCACTGATCACATGGCTCATCATGCACTGATCACGTGTTTATCAGGCAATGATCAGTGACTGACAGGCGCTGATCATGGGACTGTGCACGCACTGATCACGTGGCTATCATGCACTGATCACGTGACTGCGCATGCACTGATGACGTGGCTGTTCGGGCACTGATCACGTGTTTATCAGGCAGTGATCAGTGACTGACAGGCGCTGATCAGGGGACTGTGCACGCACTGATCAGGTGGCTGATCAGGAACTGACCACCTGACCGCGCATGCAGTGATCACGTGGCTGGTCGTTCACTGATCACGTGTTTATCATACGGTGATCACGTGACTGAGAGGCGCTGATCACGTGACTGTGCCGTCAGTGATCACGTGGCTGAGCAGGCACTGATATCGTGACTGAGCATGCACTGATCATGTGCCGGGAGCCGGGGAGGCATTCCACTCTGGACAAAGGTCATGAGGAAGGAGGCTCGGCATACGCAAATGCGGGATCGAGCCTCAGGAGTCCACCCGGATATTCTCGAGCATCTCCCCCCAAAAAAACCGGAGTCTGCCTACTGTATTGCTTTGTGCTCTCACCTCTGATTTCACTGGGGGCTGTCCCCCACCACCATCTCGCTCTCTCTGTCAAAGAGTTAACTTACAGCTCCAATTCATAAAGTTCCTTGTCATTCTTCCCTTTAACTTCCAGCTGAGTCTCCATCTGGAGCGCGGAACCCACCACGCTTACTAATTATGCCTGGGCTGCTAAGACCCACTCGAGAAGGTGTCTAGGGTGAGGCACCTTTCGCTATTCGAGAGGGCGCCTGCGGCCTACGTAAGTGGTGCAAACTTCTTGTCTTGAAGTTTGATTGGTCTTCCGCGTAAACCAAGCTACTCAGTCTCTTTTCTCCACCGAATTTTCCTACTGAGCTCTCCTCATACTATTATTCTTGACATCTCTGATTAGCATATAAATAGTCGCCTAGGCCATCTCTCCTTCGAATACCCTGGATCAGTTGGGGCTGGTCCCCGGCAGGTGGCGACCGAACAGGGACCTCAGGAGGCAATACTCAAAGAGCTGAGCAGACACGAACCACGCAATCAGCAGGCAATAAGCATGGAGCTCAGCAGTGACGAATCATGCTGCTCAACTGGCAATAATCAAGCACGTGACCAGGCAGGAATCACGCAGCTCAGCTGGCAATTGTCAAGCAGATGAGCCGACAGGAATCACGCAGCTCAGCAGGCCCTGATCACGTGACTCTGCAGGCACTGATCACGTGGCTGATCAAGTCCAGATCACGTGACTGAGCATGCACTGATCACGTGGCTATCATGCACTGATGACGTGACTGCGCATGCACTGATGACGTGGCTGATCGGGCACTGATCACATGGCTCATCATGCACTGATCACGTGTTTATCAGGCAATGATCAGTGACTGACAGGCGCTGATCATGGGACTGTGCACGCACTGATCACGTGGCTATCATGCACTGATCACGTGACTGCGCATGCACTGATGACGTGGCTGTTCGGGCACTGATCACGTGTTTATCAGGCAGTGATCAGTGACTGACAGGCGCTGATCAGGGGACTGTGCACGCACTGATCAGGTGGCTGATCAGGAACTGACCACCTGACCGCGCATGCAGTGATCACGTGGCTGGTCGTTCACTGATCACGTGTTTATCATACGGTGATCACGTGACTGAGAGGCGCTGATCACGTGACTGTGCCGTCAGTGATCACGTGGCTGAGCAGGCACTGATATCGTGACTGAGCATGCACTGATCATGTGCCGGGAGCCGGGGAGGCATTCCACTCTGGACAAAGGTCATGAGGAAGGAGGCTCGGCATACGCAAATGCGGGATCGAGCCTCAGGAGTCCACCCGGATATTCTCGAGCATCTCCCCCCAAAAAACCGGAGTCTGCCTACTGTATTGCTTTGTGCTCTCACCTCTGATTTCACTGGGGGCTGTCCCCCACCACCATCTCGCTCTCTCTGTCAAAGAGTTAACTTACAGCTCCAATTCATAAAGTTCCTTGTCATTCTTCCCTTTAACTTCCAGCTGAGTCTCCATCTGGAGCGCGGAACCCACCACGCTTACTAATTATGCCTGGGCTGCTAAGACCCACTCGAGAAGGTGTCTAGGGTGAGGCACCTTTCGCTATTCGAGAGGGCGCCTGCGGCCTACGTAAGTGGTGCAAACTTCTTGTCTTGAAGTTTGATTGGTCTTCCGCGTAAACCAAGCTACTCAGTCTCTTTTCTCCACCGAATTTTCCTACTGAGCTCTCCTCATACTATTATTCTTGACATCTCTGATTAGCATATAAATAGTCGCCTAGGCCATCTCTCCTTCGAATACCCTGGATCAGTTGGGGCTGGTCCCCGGCAGGTGGCGACCGAACAGGGACCTCAGGAGGCAATACTCAAAGAGCTGAGCAGACACGAACCACGCAATCAGCAGGCAATAAGCATGGAGCTCAGCAGTGACGAATCATGCTGCTCAACTGGCAATAATCAAGCACGTGACCAGGCAGGAATCACGCAGCTCAGCTGGCAATTGTCAAGCAGATGAGCCGACAGGAATCACGCAGCTCAGCTGGCAATTGTCATGCAGATGAGCCGGCAGGAATCACGCAGCTCAGCAGGCCCTGATCACGTGACTCTGCAGGCACTGATCACGTGGCTGATCAAGTCCAGATCACGTGACTGAGCATGCACTGATCACGTGGCTATCATGCACTGATGACGTGACTGCGCATGCACTGATGACGTGGCTGATCGGGCACTGATCACATGGCTCATCATGCACTGATCACGTGTTTATCAGGCAATGATCAGTGACTGACAGGCGCTGATCATGGGACTGTGCACGCACTGATCACGTGGCTATCATGCACTGATCACGTGACTGCGCATGCACTGATGACGTGGCTGTTCGGGCACTGATCACGTGTTTATCAGGCAGTGATCAGTGACTGACAGGCGCTGATCAGGGGACTGTGCACGCACTGATCAGGTGGCTGATCAGGAACTGACCACCTGACCGCGCATGCAGTGATCACGTGGCTGGTCGTTCACTGATCACGTGTTTATCATACGGTGATCACGTGACTGAGAGGCGCTGATCACGTGACTGTGCCGTCAGTGATCACGTGGCTGAGCAGGCACTGATATCGTGACTGAGCATGCACTGATCATGTGCCGGGAGCCGGGGAGGCATTCCACTCTGGACAAAGGTCATGAGGAAGGAGGCTCGGCATACGCAAATGCGGGATCGAGCCTCAGGAGTCCACCCGGATATTCTCGAGCATCTCCCCCCAAAAAAACCAGAGTCTGCCTACTGTATTGCTTTGTGCTCTCACCTCTGATTTCACTGGGGGCTGTCCCCCACCACCATCTCGCTCTCTCTGTCAAAGAGTTAACTTACAGCTCCAATTCATAAAGTTCCTTGTCATTCTTCCCTTTAACTTCCAGCTGAGTCTCCATCTGGAGCGCGGAACCCACCACGCTTACTAATTATGCCTGGGCTGCTAAGACCCACTCGAGAAGGTGTCTAGGGTGAGGCACCTTTCGCTATTCGAGAGGGCGCCTGCGGCCTACGTAAGTGGTGCAAACTTCTTGTCTTGAAGTTTGATTGGTCTTCCGCGTAAACCAAGCTACTCAGTCTCTTTTCTCCACCGAATTTTCCTACTGAGCTCTCCTCATACTATTATTCTTGACATCTCTGATTAGCATATAAATAGTCGCCTAGGCCATCTCTCCTTCGAATACCCTGGATCAGTTGGGGCTGGTCCCCGGCAGGTGGCGACCGAACAGGGACCTCAGGAGGCAATACTCAAAGAGCTGAGCAGACACGAACCACGCAATCAGCAGGCAATAAGCATGGAGCTCAGCAGTGACGAATCATGCTGCTCAACTGGCAATAATCAAGCACGTGACCAGGCAGGAATCACGCAGCTCAGCTGGCAATTGTCAAGCAGATGAGCCGACAGGAATCACGCAGCTCAGCTGGCAATTGTCATGCAGATGAGCCGGCAGGAATCACGTGACTCAGCAGGCACTGATCACGTGGCTATCATGCACTGATCACGTGACTGAGCATGCACTGATGACGTGGCTGATCATGCACTGATCACATGGCTCATCATGCACTGATCACGTGTTTATCAGGCAATGATCAGTGACTGACAGGCGCTGATCATGGGACTGTGCACGCACTGATCACGTGGCTATCATGCACTGATCACGTGACTGCGCATGCACTGATGACGTGGCTGTTCGGGCACTGATCACGTGTTTATCAGGCAGTGATCAGTGACTGACAGGCGCTGATCAGGGGACTGTGCACGCACTGATCAGGTGGCTGATCAGGAACTGACCACCTGACTGCGCATGCAGTGATCACGTGGCTGGTCGTTCACTGATCACGTGTTTATCATACGGTGATCACGTGACTGAGAGGCGCTGATCACGTGACTGTGCCGTCAGTGATCACGTGGCTGAGCAGGCACTGATATCGTGACTGAGCATGCACTGATCATGTGCCGGGAGCCGGGGAGGCATTCCACTCTGGACAAAGGTCATGAGGAAGGAGGCTCGGCATACGCAAATGCGGGATCGAGCCTCAGGAGTCCACCCGGATATTCTCGAGCATCTCCCCCCAAAAAAACCAGAGTCTGCCTACTGTATTGCTTTGTGCTCTCACCTCTGATTTCACTGGGGGCTGTCCCCCACCACCATCTCGCTCTCTCTGTCAAAGAGTTAACTTACAGCTCCAATTCATAAAGTTCCTTGTCATTCTTCCCTTTAACTTCCAGCTGAGTCTCCATCTGGAGCGCGGAACCCACCACGCTTACTAATTATGCCTGGGCTGCTAAGACCCACTCGAGAAGGTGTCTAGGGTGAGGCACCTTTCGCTATTCGAGAGGGCGCCTGCGGCCTACGTAAGTGGTGCAAACTTCTTGTCTTGAAGTTTGATTGGTCTTCCGCGTAAACCAAGCTACTCAGTCTCTTTTCTCCACCGAATTTTCCTACTGAGCTCTCCTCATACTATTATTCTTGACATCTCTGATTAGCATATAAATAGTCGCCTAGGCCATCTCTCCTTCGAATACCCTGGATCAGTTGGGGCTGGTCCCCGGCAGGTGGCGACCGAACAGGGACCTCAGGAGGCAATACTCAAAGAGCTGAGCAGACACGAACCACGCAATCAGCAGGCAATAAGCATGGAGCTCAGCAGTGACGAATCATGCTGCTCAACTGGCAATAATCAAGCACGTGACCAGGCAGGAATCACGCAGCTCAGCTGGCAATTGTCAAGCAGATGAGCCGACAGGAATCACGCAGCTCAGCTGGCAATTGTCATGCAGATGAGCCGGCAGGAATCACGCAGCTCAGCAGGCCCTGATCACGTGACTCTGCAGGCACTGATCACGTGGCTGATCAAGTCCAGATCACGTGACTGAGCATGCACTGATCACGTGGCTATCATGCACTGATGACGTGACTGCGCATGCACTGATGACGTGGCTGATCGGGCACTGATCACATGGCTCATCATGCACTGATCACGTGTTTATCAGGCAATGATCAGTGACTGACAGGCGCTGATCATGGGACTGTGCACGCACTGATCACGTGGCTATCATGCACTGATCACGTGACTGCGCATGCACTGATGACGTGGCTGTTCGGGCACTGATCACGTGTTTATCAGGCAGTGATCAGTGACTGACAGGCGCTGATCAGGGGACTGTGCACGCACTGATCAGGTGGCTGATCAGGAACTGACCACCTGACCGCGCATGCAGTGATCACGTGGCTGGTCGTTCACTGATCACGTGTTTATCATACGGTGATCACGTGACTGAGAGGCGCTGATCACGTGACTGTGCCGTCAGTGATCACGTGGCTGAGCAGGCACTGATATCGTGACTGAGCATGCACTGATCATGTGCCGGGAGCCGGGGAGGCATTCCACTCTGGACAAAGGTCATGAGGAAGGAGGCTCGGCATACGCAAATGCGGGATCGAGCCTCAGGAGTCCACCCGGATATTCTCGAGCATCTCCCCCCAAAAAAACCAGAGTCTGCCTACTGTATTGCTTTGTGCTCTCACCTCTGATTTCACTGGGGGCTGTCCCCCACCACCATCTCGCTCTCTCTGTCAAAGAGTTAACTTACAGCTCCAATTCATAAAGTTCCTTGTCATTCTTCCCTTTAACTTCCAGCTGAGTCTCCATCTGGAGCGCGGAACCCACCACGCTTACTAATTATGCCTGGGCTGCTAAGACCCACTCGAGAAGGTGTCTAGGGTGAGGCACCTTTCGCTATTCGAGAGGGCGCCTGCGGCCTACGTAAGTGGTGCAAACTTCTTGTCTTGAAGTTTGATTGGTCTTCCGCGTAAACCAAGCTACTCAGTCTCTTTTCTCCACCGAATTTTCCTACTGAGCTCTCCTCATACTATTATTCTTGACATCTCTGATTAGCATATAAATAGTCGCCTAGGCCATCTCTCCTTCGAATACCCTGGATCAGTTGGGGCTGGTCCCCGGCAGGTGGCGACCGAACAGGGACCTCAGGAGGCAATACTCAAAGAGCTGAGCAGACACGAACCACGCAATCAGCAGGCAATAAGCATGGAGCTCAGCAGTGACGAATCATGCTGCTCAACTGGCAATAATCAAGCACGTGACCAGGCAGGAATCACGCAGCTCAGCTGGCAATTGTCAAGCAGATGAGCCGACAGGAATCACGCAGCTCAGCTGGCAATTGTCATGCAGATGAGCCGGCAGGAATCACGCAGCTCAGCAGGCCCTGATCACGTGACTCTGCAGGCACTGATCACGTGGCTGATCAAGTCCAGATCACGTGACTGAGCATGCACTGATCACGTGGCTATCATGCACTGATGACGTGACTGCGCATGCACTGATGACGTGGCTGATCGGGCACTGATCACATGGCTCATCATGCACTGATCACGTGTTTATCAGGCAATGATCAGTGACTGACAGGCGCTGATCATGGGACTGTGCACGCACTGATCACGTGGCTATCATGCACTGATCACGTGACTGCGCATGCACTGATGACGTGGCTGTTCGGGCACTGATCACGTGTTTATCAGGCAGTGATCAGTGACTGACAGGCGCTGATCAGGGGACTGTGCACGCACTGATCAGGTGGCTGATCAGGAACTGACCACCTGACCGCGCATGCAGTGATCACGTGGCTGGTCGTTCACTGATCACGTGTTTATCATACGGTGATCACGTGACTGAGAGGCGCTGATCACGTGACTGTGCCGTCAGTGATCACGTGGCTGAGCAGGCACTGATATCGTGACTGAGCATGCACTGATCATGTGCCGGGAGCCGGGGAGGCATTCCACTCTGGACAAAGGTCATGAGGAAGGAGGCTCGGCATACGCAAATGCGGGATCGAGCCTCAGGAGTCCACCCGGATATTCTCGAGCATCTCCCCCAAAAAAACCAGAGTCTGCCTACTGTATTGCTTTGTGCTCTCACCTCTGATTTCACTGGGGGCTGTCCCCCACCACCATCTCGCTCTCTCTGTCAAAGAGTTAACTTACAGCTCCAATTCATAAAGTTCCTTGTCATTCTTCCCTTTAACTTCCAGCTGAGTCTCCATCTGGAGCGCGGAACCCACCACGCTTACTAATTATGCCTGGGCTGCTAAGACCCACTCGAGAAGGTGTCTAGGGTGAGGCACCTTTCGCTATTCGAGAGGGCGCCTGCGGCCTACGTAAGTGGTGCAAACTTCTTGTCTTGAAGTTTGATTGGTCTTCCGCGTAAACCAAGCTACTCAGTCTCTTTTCTCCACCGAATTTTCCTACTGAGCTCTCCTCATACTATTATTCTTGACATCTCTGATTAGCATATAAATAGTCGCCTAGGCCATCTCTCCTTCGAATACCCTGGATCAGTTGGGGCTGGTCCCCGGCAGGTGGCGACCGAACAGGGACCTCAGGAGGCAATACTCAAAGAGCTGAGCAGACACGAACCACGCAATCAGCAGGCAATAAGCATGGAGCTCAGCAGTGACGAATCATGCTGCTCAACTGGCAATAATCAAGCACGTGACCAGGCAGGAATCACGCAGCTCAGCTGGCAATTGTCAAGCAGATGAGCCGACAGGAATCACGCAGCTCAGCTGGCAATTCATGATGCAGGCACTGATCACGTGGCTGATCAAGTCCAGATCACGTGACTGAGCAGGCACTGATCACGTGGCTATCATGCACTGATGACGTGACTGCGCATGCACTGATGACGTGGCTGATCGGGCACTGATCACATGGCTCATCATGCACTGATCACGTGTTTATCAGGCAATGATCAGTGACTGACAGGCGCTGATCATGGGACTGTGCACGCACTGATCACGTGGCTATCATGCACTGATCACGTGACTGCGCATGCACTGATGACGTGGCTGTTCGGGCACTGATCACGTGTTTATCAGGCAGTGATCAGTGACTGACAGGCGCTGATCAGGGGACTGTGCACGCACTGATCAGGTGGCTGATCAGGAACTGACCACCTGACCGCGCATGCAGTGATCACGTGGCTGGTCGTTCACTGATCACGTGTTTATCATACGGTGATCACGTGACTGAGAGGCGCTGATCACGTGACTGTGCCGTCAGTGATCACGTGGCTGAGCAGGCACTGATATCGTGACTGAGCATGCACTGATCATGTGCCGGGAGCCGGGGAGGCATTCCACTCTGGACAAAGGTCATGAGGAAGGAGGCTCGGCATACGCAAATGCGGGATCGAGCCTCAGGAGTCCACCCGGATATTCTCGAGCATCTCCCCCCAAAAAAACCGGAGTCTGCCTACTGTATTGCTTTGTGCTCTCACCTCTGATTTCACTGGGGGCTGTCCCCCACCACCATCTCGCTCTCTCTGTCAAAGAGTTAACTTACAGCTCCAATTCATAAAGTTCCTTGTCATTCTTCCCTTTAACTTCCAGCTGAGTCTCCATCTGGAGCGCGGAACCCACCACGCTTACTAATTATGCCTGGGCTGCTAAGACCCACTCGAGAAGGTGTCTAGGGTGAGGCACCTTTCGCTATTCGAGAGGGCGCCTGCGGCCTACGTAAGTGGTGCAAACTTCTTGTCTTGAAGTTTGATTGGTCTTCCGCGTAAACCAAGCTACTCAGTCTCTTTTCTCCACCGAATTTTCCTACTGAGCTCTCCTCATACTATTATTCTTGACATCTCTGATTAGCATATAAATAGTCGCCTAGGCCATCTCTCCTTCGAATACCCTGGATCAGTTGGGGCTGGTCCCCGGCAGGTGGCGACCGAACAGGGACCTCAGGAGGCAATACTCAAAGAGCTGAGCAGACACGAACCACGCAATCAGCAGGCAATAAGCATGGAGCTCAGCAGTGACGAATCATGCTGCTCAACTGGCAATAATCAAGCACGTGACCAGGCAGGAATCACGCAGCTCAGCTGGCAATTGTCAAGCAGATGAGCCGACAGGAATCACGCAGCTCAGCTGGCAATTGTCATGCAGATGAGCCGGCAGGAATCACGCAGCTCAGCAGGCCCTGATCACGTGACTCTGCAGGCACTGATCACGTGGCTGATCAAGTCCAGATCACGTGACTGAGCATGCACTGATCACGTGGCTATCATGCACTGATGACGTGACTGCGCATGCACTGATGACGTGGCTGATCGGGCACTGATCACATGGCTCATCATGCACTGATCACGTGTTTATCAGGCAATGATCAGTGACTGACAGGCGCTGATCATGGGACTGTGCACGCACTGATCACGTGGCTATCATGCACTGATCACGTGACTGCGCATGCACTGATGACGTGGCTGTTCGGGCACTGATCACGTGTTTATCAGGCAGTGATCAGTGACTGACAGGCGCTGATCAGGGGACTGTGCACGCACTGATCAGGTGGCTGATCAGGAACTGACCACCTGACCGCGCATGCAGTGATCACGTGGCTGGTCGTTCACTGATCACGTGTTTATCATACGGTGATCACGTGACTGAGAGGCGCTGATCACGTGACTGTGCCGTCAGTGATCACGTGGCTGAGCAGGCACTGATATCGTGACTGAGCATGCACTGATCATGTGCCGGGAGCCGGGGAGGCATTCCACTCTGGACAAAGGTCATGAGGAAGGAGGCTCGGCATACGCAAATGCGGGATCGAGCCTCAGGAGTCCACCCGGATATTCTCGAGCATCTCCCCCCAAAAAAACCGGAGTCTGCCTACTGTATTGCTTTGTGCTCTCACCTCTGATTTCACTGGGGGCTGTCCCCCACCACCATCTCGCTCTCTCTGTCAAAGAGTTAACTTACAGCTCCAATTCATAAAGTTCCTTGTCATTCTTCCCTTTAACTTCCAGCTGAGTCTCCATCTGGAGCGCGGAACCCACCACGCTTACTAATTATGCCTGGGCTGCTAAGACCCACTCGAGAAGGTGTCTAGGGTGAGGCACCTTTCGCTATTCGAGAGGGCGCCTGCGGCCTACGTAAGTGGTGCAAACTTCTTGTCTTGAAGTTTGATTGGTCTTCCGCGTAAACCAAGCTACTCAGTCTCTTTTCTCCACCGAATTTTCCTACTGAGCTCTCCTCATACTATTATTCTTGACATCTCTGATTAGCATATAAATAGTCGCCTAGGCCATCTCTCCTTCGAATACCCTGGATCAGTTGGGGCTGGTCCCCGGCAGGTGGCGACCGAACAGGGACCTCAGGAGGCAATACTCAAAGAGCTGAGCAGACACGAACCACGCAATCAGCAGGCAATAAGCATGGAGCTCAGCAGTGACGAATCATGCTGCTCAACTGGCAATAATCAAGCACGTGACCAGGCAGGAATCACGCAGCTCAGCTGGCAATTGTCAAGCAGATGAGCCGACAGGAATCACGCAGCTCAGCTGGCAATTGTCATGCAGATGAGCCGGCAGGAATCACGCAGCTCAGCAGGCCCTGATCACGTGACTCTGCAGGCACTGATCACGTGGCTGATCAAGTCCAGATCACGTGACTGAGCATGCACTGATCACGTGGCTATCATGCACTGATGACGTGACTGCGCATGCACTGATGACGTGGCTGATCGGGCACTGATCACATGGCTCATCATGCACTGATCACGTGTTTATCAGGCAATGATCAGTGACTGACAGGCGCTGATCATGGGACTGTGCACGCACTGATCACGTGGCTATCATGCACTGATCACGTGACTGCGCATGCACTGATGACGTGGCTGTTCGGGCACTGATCACGTGTTTATCAGGCAGTGATCAGTGACTGACAGGCGCTGATCAGGGGACTGTGCACGCACTGATCAGGTGGCTGATCAGGAACTGACCACCTGACCGCGCATGCAGTGATCACGTGGCTGGTCGTTCACTGATCACGTGTTTATCATACGGTGATCACGTGACTGAGAGGCGCTGATCACGTGACTGTGCCGTCAGTGATCACGTGGCTGAGCAGGCACTGATATCGTGACTGAGCATGCACTGATCATGTGCCGGGAGCCGGGGAGGCATTCCACTCTGGACAAAGGTCATGAGGAAGGAGGCTCGGCATACGCAAATGCGGGATCGAGCCTCAGGAGTCCACCCGGATATTCTCGAGCATCTCCCCCAAAAAAACCGGAGTCTGCCTACTGTATTGCTTTGTGCTCTCACCTCTGATTTCACTGGGGGCTGTCCCCCACCACCATCTCGCTCTCTCTGTCAAAGAGTTAACTTACAGCTCCAATTCATAAAGTTCCTTGTCATTCTTCCCTTTAACTTCCAGCTGAGTCTCCATCTGGAGCGCGGAACCCACCACGCTTACTAATTATGCCTGGGCTGCTAAGACCCACTCGAGAAGGTGTCTAGGGTGAGGCACCTTTCGCTATTCGAGAGGGCGCCTGCGGCCTACGTAAGTGGTGCAAACTTCTTGTCTTGAAGTTTGATTGGTCTTCCGCGTAAACCAAGCTACTCAGTCTCTTTTCTCCACCGAATTTTCCTACTGAGCTCTCCTCATACTATTATTCTTGACATCTCTGATTAGCATATAAATAGTCGCCTAGGCCATCTCTCCTTCGAATACCCTGGATCAGTTGGGGCTGGTCCCCGGCAGGTGGCGACCGAACAGGGACCTCAGGAGGCAATACTCAAAGAGCTGAGCAGACACGAACCACGCAATCAGCAGGCAATAAGCATGGAGCTCAGCAGTGACGAATCATGCTGCTCAACTGGCAATAATCAAGCACGTGACCAGGCAGGAATCACGCAGCTCAGCTGGCAATTGTCAAGCAGATGAGCCGACAGGAATCACGCAGCTCAGCAGGCCCTGATCACGTGACTCTGCAGGCACTGATCACGTGGCTGATCAAGTCCAGATCACGTGACTGAGCATGCACTGATCACGTGGCTATCATGCACTGATGACGTGACTGCGCATGCACTGATGACGTGGCTGATCGGGCACTGATCACATGGCTCATCATGCACTGATCACGTGTTTATCAGGCAATGATCAGTGACTGACAGGCGCTGATCATGGGACTGTGCACGCACTGATCACGTGGCTATCATGCACTGATCACGTGACTGCGCATGCACTGATGACGTGGCTGTTCGGGCACTGATCACGTGTTTATCAGGCAGTGATCAGTGACTGACAGGCGCTGATCAGGGGACTGTGCACGCACTGATCAGGTGGCTGATCAGGAACTGACCACCTGACCGCGCATGCAGTGATCACGTGGCTGGTCGTTCACTGATCACGTGTTTATCATACGGTGATCACGTGACTGAGAGGCGCTGATCACGTGACTGTGCCGTCAGTGATCACGTGGCTGAGCAGGCACTGATATCGTGACTGAGCATGCACTGATCATGTGCCGGGAGCCGGGGAGGCATTCCACTCTGGACAAAGGTCATGAGGAAGGAGGCTCGGCATACGCAAATGCGGGATCGAGCCTCAGGAGTCCACCCGGATATTCTCGAGCATCTCCCCCAAAAAAACCGGAGTCTGCCTACTGTATTGCTTTGTGCTCTCACCTCTGATTTCACTGGGGGCTGTCCCCCACCACCATCTCGCTCTCTCTGTCAAAGAGTTAACTTACAGCTCCAATTCATAAAGTTCCTTGTCATTCTTCCCTTTAACTTCCAGCTGAGTCTCCATCTGGAGCGCGGAACCCACCACGCTTACTAATTATGCCTGGGCTGCTAAGACCCACTCGAGAAGGTGTCTAGGGTGAGGCACCTTTCGCTATTCGAGAGGGCGCCTGCGGCCTACGTAAGTGGTGCAAACTTCTTGTCTTGAAGTTTGATTGGTCTTCCGCGTAAACCAAGCTACTCAGTCTCTTTTCTCCACCGAATTTTCCTACTGAGCTCTCCTCATACTATTATTCTTGACATCTCTGATTAGCATATAAATAGTCGCCTAGGCCATCTCTCCTTCGAATACCCTGGATCAGTTGGGGCTGGTCCCCGGCAGGTGGCGACCGAACAGGGACCTCAGGAGGCAATACTCAAAGAGCTGAGCAGACACGAACCACGCAATCAGCAGGCAATAAGCATGGAGCTCAGCAGTGACGAATCATGCTGCTCAACTGGCAATAATCAAGCACGTGACCAGGCAGGAATCACGCAGCTCAGCTGGCAATTGTCAAGCAGATGAGCCGACAGGAATCACGCAGCTCAGCTGGCAATTGTCATGCAGATGAGCCGGCAGGAATCACGCAGCTCAGCAGGCCCTGATCACGTGACTCTGCAGGCACTGATCACGTGGCTGATCAAGTCCAGATCACGTGACTGAGCATGCACTGATCACGTGGCTATCATGCACTGATGACGTGACTGCGCATGCACTGATGACGTGGCTGATCGGGCACTGATCACATGGCTCATCATGCACTGATCACGTGTTTATCAGGCAATGATCAGTGACTGACAGGCGCTGATCATGGGACTGTGCACGCACTGATCACGTGGCTATCATGCACTGATCACGTGACTGCGCATGCACTGATGACGTGGCTGTTCGGGCACTGATCACGTGTTTATCAGGCAGTGATCAGTGACTGACAGGCGCTGATCAGGGGACTGTGCACGCACTGATCAGGTGGCTGATCAGGAACTGACCACCTGACCGCGCATGCAGTGATCACGTGGCTGGTCGTTCACTGATCACGTGTTTATCATACGGTGATCACGTGACTGAGAGGCGCTGATCACGTGACTGTGCCGTCAGTGATCACGTGGCTGAGCAGGCACTGATATCGTGACTGAGCATGCACTGATCATGTGCCGGGAGCCGGGGAGGCATTCCACTCTGGACAAAGGTCATGAGGAAGGAGGCTCGGCATACGCAAATGCGGGATCGAGCCTCAGGAGTCCACCCGGATATTCTCGAGCATCTCCCCCCAAAAAAACCGGAGTCTGCCTACTGTATTGCTTTGTGCTCTCACCTCTGATTTCACTGGGGGCTGTCCCCCACCACCATCTCGCTCTCTCTGTCAAAGAGTTAACTTACAGCTCCAATTCATAAAGTTCCTTGTCATTCTTCCCTTTAACTTCCAGCTGAGTCTCCATCTGGAGCGCGGAACCCACCACGCTTACTAATTATGCCTGGGCTGCTAAGACCCACTCGAGAAGGTGTCTAGGGTGAGGCACCTTTCGCTATTCGAGAGGGCGCCTGCGGCCTACGTAAGTGGTGCAAACTTCTTGTCTTGAAGTTTGATTGGTCTTCCGCGTAAACCAAGCTACTCAGTCTCTTTTCTCCACCGAATTTTCCTACTGAGCTCTCCTCATACTATTATTCTTGACATCTCTGATTAGCATATAAATAGTCGCCTAGGCCATCTCTCCTTCGAATACCCTGGATCAGTTGGGGCTGGTCCCCGGCAGGTGGCGACCGAACAGGGACCTCAGGAGGCAATACTCAAAGAGCTGAGCAGACACGAACCACGCAATCAGCAGGCAATAAGCATGGAGCTCAGCAGTGACGAATCATGCTGCTCAACTGGCAATAATCAAGCACGTGACCAGGCAGGAATCACGCAGCTCAGCTGGCAATTGTCAAGCAGATGAGCCGACAGGAATCACGCAGCTCAGCAGGCAATCACGTGATCTGCAGGCACTGATCACGTGGCTGATCAAGTCCAGATCACGTGACTGAGCATGCACTGATCACGTGGCTATCATGCACTGATGACGTGACTGCGCATGCACTGATGACGTGGCTGATCGGGCACTGATCACATGGCTCATCATGCACTGATCACGTGTTTATCAGGCAATGATCAGTGACTGACAGGCGCTGATCATGGGACTGTGCACGCACTGATCACGTGGCTATCATGCACTGATCACGTGACTGCGCATGCACTGATGACGTGGCTGTTCGGGCACTGATCACGTGTTTATCAGGCAGTGATCAGTGACTGACAGGCGCTGATCAGGGGACTGTGCACGCACTGATCAGGTGGCTGATCAGGAACTGACCACCTGACCGCGCATGCAGTGATCACGTGGCTGGTCGTTCACTGATCACGTGTTTATCATACGGTGATCACGTGACTGAGAGGCGCTGATCACGTGACTGTGCCGTCAGTGATCACGTGGCTGAGCAGGCACTGATATCGTGACTGAGCATGCACTGATCATGTGCCGGGAGCCGGGGAGGCATTCCACTCTGGACAAAGGTCATGAGGAAGGAGGCTCGGCATACGCAAATGCGGGATCGAGCCTCAGGAGTCCACCCGGATATTCTCGAGCATCTCCCCCCAAAAAAACCGGAGTCTGCCTACTGTATTGCTTTGTGCTCTCACCTCTGATTTCACTGGGGGCTGTCCCCCACCACCATCTCGCTCTCTCTGTCAAAGAGTTAACTTACAGCTCCAATTCATAAAGTTCCTTGTCATTCTTCCCTTTAACTTCCAGCTGAGTCTCCATCTGGAGCGCGGAACCCACCACGCTTACTAATTATGCCTGGGCTGCTAAGACCCACTCGAGAAGGTGTCTAGGGTGAGGCACCTTTCGCTATTCGAGAGGGCGCCTGCGGCCTACGTAAGTGGTGCAAACGTCTTGTCTTGAAGTTTGATTGGTCTTCCGCGTAAACCAAGCTACTCAGTCTCTTTTCTCCACCGAATTTTCCTACTGAGCTCTCCTCATACTATTATTCTTGACATCTCTGATTAGCATATAAATAGTCGCCTAGGCCATCTCTCCTTCGAATACCCTGGATCAGTTGGGGCTGGTCCCCGGCAGGTGGCGACCGAACAGGGACCTAGGAGGCAATACTCAAAGAGCTGAGCAGACACGAACCACGCAATCAGCAGGCAATAAGCATGGAGCTCAGCAGTGACGAATCATGCTGCTCAACTGGCAACAATCAAGCACGTGACCAGGCAGGAATCACGCAGCTCAGCTGGCAATTGTCATGCAGATGAGCCGGCAGGAATCACGCAGCTCAGCAGGCCCTGATCACGTGACTCTGCAGGCACTGATCACGTGGCTGATCAAGTCCAGATCACGTGACTGAGCATGCACTGATCACGTGGCTATCATGCACTGATGACGTGACTGCGCATGCACTGATGACGTGGCTGATCGGGCACTGATCACATGGCTCATCATGCACTGATCACGTGTTTATCAGGCAATGATCAGTGACTGACAGGCGCTGATCATGGGACTGTGCACGCACTGATCACGTGGCTATCATGCACTGATCACGTGACTGCGCATGCACTGATGACGTGGCTGTTCGGGCACTGATCACGTGTTTATCAGGCAGTGATCAGTGACTGACAGGCGCTGATCAGGGGACTGTGCACGCACTGATCAGGTGGCTGATCAGGAACTGACCACCTGACCGCGCATGCAGTGATCACGTGGCTGGTCGTTCACTGATCACGTGTTTATCATACGGTGATCACGTGACTGAGAGGCGCTGATCACGTGACTGTGCCGTCAGTGATCACGTGGCTGAGCAGGCACTGATATCGTGACTGAGCATGCACTGATCATGTGCCGGGAGCCGGGGAGGCATTCCACTCTGGACAAAGGTCATGAGGAAGGAGGCTCGGCATACGCAAATGCGGGATCGAGCCTCAGGAGTCCACCCGGATATTCTCGAGCATCTCCCCCCAAAAAAACCGGAGTCTGCCTACTGTATTGCTTTGTGCTCTCACCTCTGATTTCACTGGGGGCTGTCCCCCACCACCATCTCGCTCTCTCTGTCAAAGAGTTAACTTACAGCTCCAATTCATAAAGTTCCTTGTCATTCTTCCCTTTAACTTCCAGCTGAGTCTCCATCTGGAGCGCGGAACCCACCACGCTTACTAATTATGCCTGGGCTGCTAAGACCCACTCGAGAAGGTGTCTAGGGTGAGGCACCTTTCGCTATTCGAGAGGGCGCCTGCGGCCTACGTAAGTGGTGCAAACTTCTTGTCTTGAAGTTTGATTGGTCTTCCGCGTAAACCAAGCTACTCAGTCTCTTTTCTCCACCGAATTTTCCTACTGAGCTCTCCTCATACTATTATTCTTGACATCTCTGATTAGCATATAAATAGTCGCCTAGGCCATCTCTCCTTCGAATACCCTGGATCAGTTGGGGCTGGTCCCCGGCAGGTGGCGACCGAACAGGGACCTCAGGAGGCAATACTCAAAGAGCTGAGCAGACACGAACCACGCAATCAGCAGGCAATAAGCATGGAGCTCAGCAGTGACGAATCATGCTGCTCAACTGGCAATAATCAAGCACGTGACCAGGCAGGAATCACGCAGCTCAGCTGGCAATTGTCAAGCAGATGAGCCGACAGGAATCACGCAGCTCAGCTGGCAATTGTCATGCAGATGAGCCGGCAGGAATCACGCAGCTCAGCAGGCCCTGATCACGTGACTCTGCAGGCACTGATCACGTGGCTGATCAAGTCCAGATCACGTGACTGAGCATGCACTGATCACGTGGCTATCATGCACTGATGACGTGACTGCGCATGCACTGATGACGTGGCTGATCGGGCACTGATCACATGGCTCATCATGCACTGATCACGTGTTTATCAGGCAATGATCAGTGACTGACAGGCGCTGATCATGGGACTGTGCACGCACTGATCACGTGGCTATCATGCACTGATCACGTGACTGCGCATGCACTGATGACGTGGCTGTTCGGGCACTGATCACGTGTTTATCAGGCAGTGATCAGTGACTGACAGGCGCTGATCAGGGGACTGTGCACGCACTGATCAGGTGGCTGATCAGGAACTGACCACCTGACCGCGCATGCAGTGATCACGTGGCTGGTCGTTCACTGATCACGTGTTTATCATACGGTGATCACGTGACTGAGAGGCGCTGATCACGTGACTGTGCCGTCAGTGATCACGTGGCTGAGCAGGCACTGATATCGTGACTGAGCATGCACTGATCATGTGCCGGGAGCCGGGGAGGCATTCCACTCTGGACAAAGGTCATGAGGAAGGAGGCTCGGCATACGCAAATGCGGGATCGAGCCTCAGGAGTCCACCCGGATATTCTCGAGCATCTCCCCCCAAAAAAACCGGAGTCTGCCTACTGTATTGCTTTGTGCTCTCACCTCTGATTTCACTGGGGGCTGTCCCCCACCACCATCTCGCTCTCTCTGTCAAAGAGTTAACTTACAGCTCCAATTCATAAAGTTCCTTGTCATTCTTCCCTTTAACTTCCAGCTGAGTCTCCATCTGGAGCGCGGAACCCACCACGCTTACTAATTATGCCTGGGCTGCTAAGACCCACTCGAGAAGGTGTCTAGGGTGAGGCACCTTTCGCTATTCGAGAGGGCGCCTGCGGCCTACGTAAGTGGTGCAAACTTCTTGTCTTGAAGTTTGATTGGTCTTCCGCGTAAACCAAGCTACTCAGTCTCTTTTCTCCACCGAATTTTCCTACTGAGCTCTCCTCATACTATTATTCTTGACATCTCTGATTAGCATATAAATAGTCGCCTAGGCCATCTCTCCTTCGAATACCCTGGATCAGTTGGGGCTGGTCCCCGGCAGGTGGCGACCGAACAGGGACCTCAGGAGGCAATACTCAAAGAGCTGAGCAGACACGAACCACGCAATCAGCAGGCAATAAGCATGGAGCTCAGCAGTGACGAATCATGCTGCTCAACTGGCAATAATCAAGCACGTGACCAGGCAGGAATCACGCAGCTCAGCTGGCAATTGTCAAGCAGATGAGCCGACAGGAATCACGCAGCTCAGCAGGCCCCGATCACGTGACTCTGCAGGCACTGATCACGTGGCTGATCAAGTCCAGATCACGTGACTGAGCATGCACTGATCACGTGGCTATCATGCACTGATGACGTGACCGCGCATGCACTGATGACGTGGCTGATCGGGCACTGATCACATGGCTCATCATGCACTGATCACGTGTTTATCAGGCAATGATCAGTGACTGACAGGCGCTGATCATGGGACTGTGCACGCACTGATCACGTGGCTATCATGCACTGATCACGTGACTGCGCATGCACTGATGACGTGGCTGTTCGGGCACTGATCACGTGTTTATCAGGCAGTGATCAGTGACTGACAGGCGCTGATCAGGGGACTGTGCACGCACTGATCAGGTGGCTGATCAGGAACTGACCACCTGACCGCGCATGCAGTGATCACGTGGCTGGTCGTTCACTGATCACGTGTTTATCACACGGTGATCACGTGACTGAGAGGCGCTGATCACGTGACTGTGCCGTCAGTGATCACGTGGCTGAGCAGGCACTGATATCGTGACTGAGCATGCACTGATCATGTGCCGGGAGCCGGGGAGGCATTCCACTCTGGACAAAGGTCATGAGGAAGGAGGCTCGGCATATGCAAATGCGGGATCGAGCTTCAGGAGTCCACCCGGATGTTCTCGAGCATCTCCCCCAAAAAACCGGAGTCTGCCTACTGTATTGCTTTGTGCTCTCACCTCTGATTTCACTGGGAGCTGTCCCTCACCACCATCTCGCTCTCTCTGTCAAAGAGTTAACTTACAGCTCCAATTCATAAAGTTCCTTGTCATTCTTCCCTTTAACTTCCTGCTGAGTCTCCATCTGGAGCGCGGAACCCACCACGCTTACTAATTATGCCTGGGCTGCTAAGACCCACTCGAGAAGGTGTCTAGGGTGAGGCACCTTTCGCTATTCGAGAGGGCGCCTGCGGCCTACGTAAGTGGTGCAAACTTCTTGTCTTGAAGTTTGATTGGTCTTCCGCGTAATCCAAGCTACTCAGTCTCTTTTCTCCACCGAATTTTCCTACTGAGCTCTCCTCATACTATTATTCTTGACATCTCTGATTAGCATATAAATAGTCGCCTAGGCCATCTCTCCTTCGAATACCCTGGATCAGTTGGGGCTGGTCCTCGGCAGGTGGCGACCGAACAGGGACCCCAGGAGGCAATACTCAAAGAGCTGAGCAGACACGAACCACGCAATCAGCAGGCAATAAGCATGGAGCTCAGCAGTGACGAATCATGCTGCTCAACTGGCAATAATCAAGCACGTGACCAGGCAGGAATCACGCAGCTCAGCTGGCAATTGTCAAGCAGATGAGCCGACAGGAATCACGCAGCTCAGATGGCAATTGTCATGCAGATGAGCCGGCAGGAATCACGCAGCTCAGCAGGCCCTGACCACGTGACTCTGCAGGCACTGATCACGTGGCTGATCAAGTCCAGATCACGTGACTGAGCATGCACTGATCACGTGGCTATCATGCACTGATGACGTGACTGCGCATGCACTGATGACGTGGCTGATCGGGCACTGATCACATGGCTCACCATGCACTGATCACGGGTTTATCAGGCAATGATCAGTGACTGACAGGCGCTGATCATGGGACTGTGCACGCACTGATCACGTTGCTATCATGCACTGATCACGTGACTGCGCATGCACTGATGACGTGGCTGTTCGGGCACTGATCACGTGTTTATCAGGCAGTGATCAGTGACTGACAGGCGCTGATCAGGGGACTGTGCACGCACTGATCAGGTGGCTGATCAGGAACTGACCACCTGACCGCGCATGCAGTGATCACGTGGCTGGTCGTTCACTGATCACGTGTTTATTATACGGTGATCACGTGACTGAGAGGCGCTGATCACGTGACTGTGCCGTCAGTGATCACGTGGCTGAGCAGGCACTGATATCGTGACTGAGCATGCACTGATCATGTCCCGGGAGTCGGGGAGGCATTCCACTCTGGACAAAGGTCATGAGGAAGGAGGCTCGGCATACGCAAATGCGGGACCGAGCCTCAGGAGTCCACCCGGATATTCTCGAGCATCTCCCCCAAAAAAAAACCGCAGTCTGCCTACTGTATTGCTTTGTGCTCTCACCTCTGATTTCACTGGGGGCTGTCCCCCACCACCATCTCGCTCTCTCTGTCAAAGAGTTAACTTAGAGCTCCAATTCATAAAGTTCCTTGTCATTCTTCCCTTTAACTTCCAGCTGAGTCTCCATCTGGAGCGCGGAACCCACCACGCTTACTAATTATGCCTGGGCTGCTAAGACCCACTCGAGAAGGTGTCTAGGGTGAGGCACCTTTGGCTATTCGAGAGGGCGCCTGCGGCCTACGTAAGTGGTGCAAACTTCTTGTCTTGAAGTTTGATTGGTCTTCCGCGTAAACCAAGCTACTCAGTCTCTTTTCTCCACCGAATTTTCCTACTGAGCTCTCCTCATACTATTATTCTTGACATCTCTGATTAGCATATAAATAGTCGCCTAGGCCATCTCTCCTTCGAATACCCTGGATCAGTTGGGGCTGGTCCCCGGCAGGTGGCGACCGAACAGGGACCTCAGGAGGCAATACTCAAAGAGCTGAGCAGACACGAACCACGCAACCAGCAGGCAATAAGCATGGAGCTCAGCAGTGACGAATCATGCTGCTCAACTGGCAATAACCAAGCACGTGACCAGGCAGGAATCACGCAGCTCAGCTGGCAATTGTCAAGCAGATGAGCCGACAGGAATCACGCAGCTCAGCAGGCCCTGATCACGTGACTCTGCAGGCACTGATCACGTGGCTGATCAAGTCCAGATCACGTGACTGAGCATGCACTGATCACGTGGCTATCATGCACTGATGACGTGACTGCGCATGCACTGATGACGTGGCTGATCGGGCACTGATCACATGGCTCATCATGCACTGATCACGTGTTTATCAGGCAATGATCAGTGACTGACAGGCGCTGATCATGGGACTGTGCACGCACTGATCACGTGGCTATCATGCACTGATCACGTGACTGCGCATGCACTGATGACGTGGCTGTTCGGGCACTGATCACCTGTTTATCAGGCAGTGATCAGTGACTGACAGGCGCTGATCAGGGGACTGTGCACGCACTGATCAGGTGGCTGATCAGGAACTGACCACCTGACCGCGCATGCAGTGATCACGTGGCTGGTCGTTCACTGATCACATGTTTATCATACGGTGATCACGTGACTGAGAGGCGCTGATCACGTGACTGTGCCGTCAGTGATCACGTGGCTGAGCAGGCACTGATATCGTGACTGAGCATGCACTGATCATGTGCCGGGAGCCGGGGAGGCATTCCACTCTGGACAAAGGTCATGAGGAAGGAGGCTCGGCACACGCAAATGCGGGATCGAGCCTCAGGAGTCCACCCGGATGTTCTCGAGCATCTCCCCCCAAAAAAACCGGAGTCTGCCTACTGTATTGCTTTGTGCTCTCACCTCTGATTTCACTGGGGGCTGTCCCCCACCACCATCTCGCTCTCTCTGTCAAAGAGTTAACTTACAGCTCCAATTCATAAAGTTCCTTGTCATTCTTCCCTTTAACTTCCAGCTGAGTCTCCATCTGGAGCGCGGAACCCACCACGCTTACTAACTATGCCTGGGCTGCTAAGACCCACTCGAGAAGGTGTCTAGGGTGAGGCACCTTTCGCTATTCGAGAGGGCGCCTGCGGCCTACTTAAGTGGTGCAAACTTCTTGTCTTGAAGTTTGATTGGTCTTCCGCGTAAACCAAGCTACTCAGTCTCTTTTCTCCACCGAATTTTCCTACTGAGCTCTCCTCATACTATTATTCTTGACATCTCTGATTAGCATATAAAGAGTCGCCTAGGCCATCTCTCCTTCGAATACCCTGGATCAGTTGGGGCTGGTCCCCGGCAGGTGGCGACCGAACAGGGACCTCAGGAGGCAATACTCAAAGAGCTGAGCAGACACGAACCACGCAATCAGCAGGCAATAAGCATGGAGCTCAGCAGTGACGAATCATGCTGCTCAACTGGCAATAATCAAGCACGTGACCAGGCAGGAATCACGCAGCTCAGCTGGCAATTGTCAAGCAGATGAGCCGACAGGAATCACGCAGCTCAGATGGCAATTGTCATGCAGATGAGCCGGCAGGAATCACGCAGCTCAGCAGGCCCTGATCACGTGACTCTGCAGGCACTGATCACGTGGCTGATCAAGTCCAGATCACGTGACTGAGCATGCACTGATCACGTGGCTATCATGCACTGATGACGTGACTGCGCATGCACTGATGACGTGGCTGATCGGGCACTGATCACATGGCTCATCATGCACTGATCACGTGTTTATCAGGCAATGATCAGTGACTGACAGGCGCTGATCATGGGAGTGTGCACACACTGATCACGTGGCTATCATGCACTGATCACGTGACGGCGCATGCACTGATGACGTGGCTGTTCGGGCACTGATCACGTGTTTATCAGGCAGTGATCAGTGACTGACAGGCGCTGATCAGGGGACTGTGCACGCACTGATCAGGTGGCTGATCAGGAACTGACCACCTGACCTTGCATGCAGTGATCACGTGGCTGGTCGTTCACTGATCACGTGTTTATCATACGGTGATCACGTGACTGAGAGGCGCTGATCATGTGACTGTGCCGTCAGTGATCACGTGGCTGAGCAGGCACTGATATCGTGACTGAGCATGCACTGATCATGTGCCGGGAGCCGGGGAGGCATTCCACTCTGGACAAAGGTCATGAGGAAGGAGGCTCGGCATACGCAAATGCGGGATCTAGCCTCAGGAGTCCACCGGGATGTTCTCGAGCATCTCCCCCCAAAAAACCGGAGTCTGCCTACTGTATTGCTTTGTGCTCTCACCTCTGATTTCACTGGGGGCTGTCCCCCACCAGCATCTCGCTCTCTCTGTCAAAGAGTTAACTTACAGCTCCAATTCATAAAGTTCCTTGTCATTCTTCCCTTTAACTTCCAGCTGAGTCTCCATCTGGAGCGCGGAACCCACCACGCTTACTAATTATGCCTGGGCTGCTAAGACCCACTCGAGAAGGTGTCTAGGGTGAGGCACCTTTCGCTATTCGAGAGGGCGCCTGCGGCCTACGTAAGTGGTGCAAACTTCTTGTCTTGAAGTTTGATTGGTCTTCCGCGTAAACCAAGCTACTCAGTCTCTTTTCTCCACCGAATTTTCCTACTGAGCTCTCCTCATACTATTATTCTTGACATCTCTGATTAGCATATAAATAGTCGCCTAGGCCATCTCTCCTTCAATACCCTGGATCAGTTGGGGCTGGCCCCGGCAGGTGGCGACCGAACAGGGACCTCAGAGGCAATACTCAAAGAGCTGAGCAGACACGAACCACGCAATCAGCAGGCAATAAGCATGGAGCTCAGCAGCGACGAATCATGCTGCTCAACTGGCAACAATCAAGCACGTGACCAGGCAGGAATCACGCAGCTCAGCTGGCAATTGTCAAGCAGATGAGCCGACAGGAATCACGCAGCTCAGATGGCAATTGTCATGCAGATGAGCCGGCAGGAATCACGCAGCTCAGCAGGCCCTGATCACGTGACTCTGCAGGCACTGATCACGTGGCTGATCAAGTCCAGATCACGTGACTGAGCATGCACTGATCACGTGGCTATCATGCACTGATGACGTGACTGCGCATGCACTGATGACGCTGATCAGGCACTGATCACGTGGCTGATCATGCACTGATCACGTGGTTGATCATGCACTGATCAGTGACTGACAGGCGCTGATCATGGGACTGTCATGCACTGATCACGTGGCTATCATGCACTGATCACGTGACTGATCATGCACTGATCACGTGGCTATCATGCACTGATCATACACTGATCTACTGATCACGTGATCATGCACTGATCACGGCTATCATGCACTGATCACGTGGCTGATCATGCACTGATCACGTGGCTGATCGCACAATTGTCACGTGACGATCATGCACTGATCACGTGGCACTCATGCACTGATCACGTGGCTGATCATACACTGATCACGAACTCATGCACACATCACGTGGCTATCATGCACTGATCACGTGGCTGTCATGCAATGATCACGAGCAACCATATACTGGTCACGCGGATGATCATGCACTGATCACGTAAATGATCATGCACTGTTCACGTGACTGATCATGCACTGATCACGTGACTGATCATGCACTGATCACGTGGCTATCATGCACTGATCACGTGGCTGATCATGTGATCACGTAGCAACCATGTACTGGTCACGTGACTGATCATGCACTGATCACGTAATTGATCATGCACTGATCACGTGGCTCATCATGCACTGATCACGGGCTGATCACACATGGATCACGTGACTGATCATGCACTGATCACGTGGCTCTCATGCACTGATCACGTGGCTGTCATGCACTGATCACGTGGATATCATGCACTGATCACGTGGCTGATCACACACGTATCACATGACTGATCATGCACTGATCACGTGGCTATCATGCACTGATCACGTGGCTATCATGCACTGATCACGTGGCTGATCATGCAATGATCACGTAGCTACATGTACTGATCACGTGACTGATCATGCACTGATCACGAATTGATCATGCACTGATCATGTGGCTGATCATGCACTGATCACGTGGCTGATCATGCACTGATCACGTGACTGATCATGCACTGATCACGTGACTGATCATGCACTGATCACGTGGCTATCATGCACTGATCACGTGGCTGATCATGCACTGATCACGTGCTGATCATGCACTGATCACGTGGCTGATCATGCACTGATCACGTGACTGATCATGCACTGATCACGTGGCTATCATGCACTGCTCACGTGGCTGATCATGCCATGATCACGCAGCTACCATGTACTGGTCACATGACTGATCATGCACTGATCACGTGACTGATCATGCAGTGATCACGTGGCTATCATGCACTACTCACTGATCATGCAATGATCATGTAGCTACCATGTACAGGTCACGTGAATGATCATACACCCATCAGGTGACTGATCATGCACTGATCACGTGGCTATCATGCACTGATCACGTGACTGATCATGCACTGATCACGTCTATATCATGCACTGATCACATGACTGCCCATGCACTGATCACGTGGATGATCATACACTGATCTTGTGACAGATCATGCACTGATCACGTGGCTGATCATGCACTGATACCGTGACTGAGCATGGACTGATCACATGACTATCATGTAGTGATCACGTGACTTAATGGCGCTGATCATGTGACTGATCATGCGCTGATCATGTTTGCTATCATACACTGATCATGTGCCTCTGGAGGCAATAAACAAAGAGCTGAGTAGGCACGAATCAAACAGTCAGCAGGCAATAATCATGGAACTCAGGTGTGAGGAATCATGCTGCTCAGCTGGCAATAATCAAGCAGCTGAGCAGGCAGGAATTACGCAGCACAGCTGGCAATTGTCAAGCAGATGACAGGCAGGAATCGTGCAGCTCAGCTGGCAATTGTCAAGCAGATGAGCAGACAGTAATCACGCAGCTCAGCAGGCCCAGATCACGTGACTGAGCATGCACTGTTCACGTGGCTGATCATACACTGATCACGTGATGATCATGCACTGATCACTTGGATATCATGCACTGATCACGTGGCTGATCATACACTGTCACGTGTCTGACCATGCACTGATCACGTGGCTGATCATACACTGCTCACGTAACTGATCATGCACTGATCACGTGGCTATCATGCACTGATCACGTGGCTGAACATGCACTGTTCACGTGGCTGATCACACACCTGTCACGTGACATATCATGCACTGATCACGTGGCACTCATGCACTGATCACGTGGCTGATCATACTCTGCTCACGTAACTCATGCACACATCACGTGGCTATCATGCACTGCTCACGTGGTCGCGGAATGATCACGTAGACCATATACTGGTCACGTGACTGATCATGCACTGATCACGTAAATGATCATGCACTGTTCACGTGACTGATCATGTACTGATCACGTGACTGATCATGCACTGATCACGTGGCTATCATGCTCTGCTCACGTGGCTGATCATGCAACGATCACGTAGCAACCATGTACTGGTCACGTGACTGATCATGCACTGATCACGTAATTGATCATGCACTGATCACGTGGCTGATCATGCACTGATCACGTGACTGATCATGCACTGATCACGTGACTGATCATGCACTGATCACGTGGCTATCATGCACTGATCACGTGGCTGTCATGCAATGATCACGAGCAATCATGCACTGATCACGTGACTGATCATGCACTGATCACGACTGATCATGCACTGATCACGTGACTGATCATGCACTGATCACGTGACTGATCATGCACTGATCACGTGGCTATCATGCACTGATCACGTGGCTGATCATGCAACTGATCACGTAGCTACCATGTACTGGTCACGTGACTGATCATGCACTGATCACGTGAATTGATCATGCACTGATCACGTGGCTGATCATGCACTGATCACGTGGCTGATCACACATGATCACGTGACTGATCATGCACTGATCACGTGCCTCATGCACTGATCACGTGGCTGTCATGCACTGATCACGTGGATATCATGCACTGATCACGTGGCTGATCACACACGATCACATGACTGATCATGCACTGATCACGTGGCTACATGCACTGATCACGTGGCTGATCATGCACTGATCACGAGCTATCATGCACTGATCACGTGACTGATCATGCACTGATCATGAACTGATCATGCACTGATCACGTGGCTGATCATGCACTGATCACGTGGCTGATCATGCACTGATCACGTGACTGATCATGCACTGATCACGTGACTGATCATGCACTGATCACGTGGCTATCATGCACTGATCACGTGGCTGATCATGCACTGATCACGTGACTGATCATGCACTGATCACGTGGCTGATCATGCACTGATCACGTGACTGATCATGCACTGATCACGTGGCTGATCATGCACTGATCACGTGACTGATCATGCACTGATCACGTGACTGATCATGCACTGATCACGTGGCTATCATGCACTGCTCACGTGGCTGATCATGCCATGATCACGCAGCTACCATGTACTGGTCACATGACTGATCATGCACTGATCACGTGACTGATCATGCACTGATCACGTGGCTATCATGCACTACTCACGTGGCTGATCATGCAATGATCATGTAGCTACCATGTACAGGTCACGTGAATGATCATACACCCATCAGGTGACTGATCATGCACTGATCACGTGGCTATCATGCACTGATCACGAGACTGATCATGCACTGATCACGTCTATATCATGCACTGATCACATGACTGCCCATGCACTGATCACGTGGATGATCATACACTAATCATGTGACAGATCATGCACTGATCACGTGGCTGATCATGCACTGATACCGTGACTGAGCATGGACTGATCACATGACTATCATGTAGTGATCACGTGACTTAATGGCGCTGATCATGTGACTGATCATGCGCTGATCATGTTTGCTATCATACACTGATCATGTGCCTCTGGAGGCAATAAACAAAGAGCTGAGTAGGCACGAATCAAACAGTCAGCAGGCAATAATCATGGAACTCAGGTGTGAGGAATCATGCTGCTCAGCTGGCAATAATCAAGCAGCTGAGCAGGCAGGAATTACGCAGCACAGCTGGCAATTGTCAAGCAGATGACAGGCAGGAATCGTGCAGCTCAGCTGGCAATTGTCAAGCAGATGAGCAGACAGTAATCACGCAGCTCAGCAGGCCCTGATCACGTGACTGAGCATGCACTGTTCACGTGGCTGATCATACACTGATCACGTGATGATCATGCACTGATCACTTGGATATCATGCACTGATCACGTGGCTGATCATACACTGTTCACGTGTCTGACCATGCACTGATCACGTGGCTGATCATACACTGCTCACGTAACTGATCATGCACTGATCACGTGGCTATCATGCACTGATCACGTGGCTGAACATGCACTGTTCACGTGGCTGATCACACACCTGTCACGCGACATATCATGCACTGATCACGTGGCACTCATGCACTGATCACGTGGCTGATCATACTCTGCTCACGTAACTCATGCACACATCACGGCTATCATGCACTGCTCACGTGGCTGTCATGGAATGATCACGTAGCAACCATATACTGGTCACGTGACTGATCATGCACTGATCACGAATGATCATGCACTGTTCACGTGACTGATCATGTACTGATCACGTGACTGATCATGCACTGATCACGTGGCTATCATGCACTGCTCACGTGGCTGATCATGCAACGATCACGAGCAACCATGTACTGGTCACGTGACTGATCATGCACTGATCACGTAATTGATCATGCACTGATCACGTGGCTCATCATGCACTGATCACGTGGCTGATCACACATGTATCACGTGACTGATCATGCACTGATCACGTGGCTCATGCACTGATCACGTGGCTGATCATGCACTGATCACGTGGATATCATGCACTGATCACGTGGCTGATCACACACGTATCACATGACTGATCATGCACTGATCACGTGGCTATCATGCACTGATCACGTGGCTATCATGCACTGACACGTGGCTGATCATGCAATGATCACGAGCTATCATGTACTGATCACGTGACTGATCATGCACTGATCACGAACTGATCATGCACTGATCACGTGGCTGATCATGCACTGATCACGTGGCTGATCATACTGATCACGTGACTGATCATGCACTGATCACGTGACTGATCATGCACTGATCACGTGGCATCATGCACTGATCACGTGGCTGATCATGCACTGATCACGTGACTGATCATGCACTGATCACGTGGCTGATCATGCACTGATCATGACTGATCATGCACTGATCACGTGCTGATCATGCACTGATCACGTGACTGATCATGCACTGATCACGTCTGATCATGCACTGATCACGTGGCTATCATGCACTGCTCACGTGGCTGATCATGCCATGATCACGCAGCTACCATGTACTGGTCACATGACTGATCATGCACTGATCACGTGACTGATCATGCACTGATCACGTGGCTATCATGCACTACTCACGTGGCTGATCATGCAATGATCATGTAGCTACCATGTACAGGTCACGTGAATGATCATACACCCATCAGGTGACTGATCATGCACTGATCACGTGGCTATCATGCACTGATCACGAGACTGATCATGCACTGATCACGTCTATATCATGCACTGATCACATGACTGCCCATGCACTGATCACGTGGATGATCATACACTGATCTTGTGACAGATCATGCACTGATCACGTGGCTGATCATGCACTGATACCGTGACTGAGCATGGACTGATCACATGACTATCATGTAGTGATCACGTGACTTAATGGCGCTGATCATGTGACTGATCATGCGCTGATCATGTTTGCTATCATACACTGATCATGTGCCTCTGGAGGCAATAAACAAAGAGCTGAGTAGGCACGAATCAAACAGTCAGCAGGCAATAATCATGGAACTCAGGTGAGGAATCATGCTGCTCAGCTGGCAATAATCAAGCAGCTGAGCAGGCAGGAATTACGCAGCACAGCTGGCAATTGTCAAGCAGATGACAGGCAGGAATCGTGCAGCTCAGCTGGCAATTGTCAAGCAGATGAGCAGACAGTAATCACGCAGCTCAGCAGGCCCTGATCACGTGACTGAGCATGCACTGTTCACGTGGCTGATCATACACTGATCACGTGATGATCATGCACTGATCACTTGGATATCATGCACTGATCACGTGGCTGATCATACACTGTTCACGTGTCTGACCATGCACTGATCACGTGGCTGATCATGCACTGCTCACGTAACTGATCATGCACTGATCACGTGGCTATCATGCACTGATCACGGGGCTGAACATGCACTGTTCACGTGGCTGATCACACACCTGTCACGTGACATATCATGCACTGATCACGTGGCACTCATGCACTGATCACGTGGCTGATCATACTCTGCTCACGTAACTCATGCACACATCACGTGGCTATCATGCACTGCTCACGTGGCTCGTCATGGAATGATCACGTAGCAACCATATACTGGTCACGTGACTGATCATGCAAAGATCACGAATGATCATGCACTGTTCACGTGATGATCATGTACTGATCACGTGATGATCATGCACTGACCATCAGCATGATCATGCTCACGTGGCTGATCATGCAATGATCACGAGCAACCATGTACTGGTCACGTGACTGATCATGCACTGATCACGAATTGATCCTGCACTGATCACGTGGCTCATCATGCACTGATCACGGCTGATCACACATGTATCACGTGACTGATCATGCACTGATCACGTGGCTATCATGCACTGATCACGTGGCTGTCATGCACTGATCACGGATATCATGCACTGATCACGTGGCTGATCACACACGATCACATGACTGATCATGCACTGATCACGTGGCTATCATGCACTGATCACGGCTGATCATGCAATGATCACGCAGCTACCATGTACTGGTCACGTGACTGATCATGCACTGATCACGCACTGATCATGCACTGATCGTGGCTGATCATGCACTGATCACGTGGCTGATCATGCACCGATCACATGACTGATCATGCACTGATCACGTGACTGATCATGCACTGATCACGTGGCTATCATGCACTGATCACGTGGCTGATCATGCACTGATCACGTGACTGATCATGCACTGATCACGTGGATCATGCACTGATCACGTGACTGATCATGCACTGATCACGTGGCTGATCATGCACTGATCACGTGGACTGATCATGCACTGATCTCAGGTTCGATCATGCACTGATCACGTACACATGCACTGCTCACGTGGCTGATCATGCCATGATCACAGCTGGCCATGTACTGGTCACATGACTGATCATGCACTGATCACGTGACTGATCATGCACTGATCACGTGGCTATCATGCACTACTCACGTGGCTGATCATGCAATGATCATGTAGCTACCATGTACAGGTCACGTGAATGATCATACACCCATCAGGTGACTGATCATGCACTGATCACGTGGCTATCATGCACTGATCACAGACTGATCATGCACTGATCACGCCTATCATGCACTGATCACATGATCGATGCACTGATCACGTGGATGATCATACACTAATCTTGTGACAGATCATGCACTGATCACGTGGCTGATCATGCACTGATACCGGACTGAGCATGGACTGATCACATGACTATCATGTAGTGATCACGTGACTTAATGGCGCTGATCATGTGACTGATCATGCGCTGATCATGTTTGCTATCATACACTGATCATGTGCCTCTGGAGGCATAAACAAAGAGCTGAGTAGGCACGAATCAAACAGTCAGCAGGCAATAATCATGGAACTCAGGTGTGAGGAATCATGCTGCTCAGCTGGCAATAATCAAGCAGCTGAGCAGGCAGGAATTACGCAGCACAGTGGCAATTGTCAAGCAGATGACAGGCAGGAATCGTGCAGCTCAGCTGGCAATTGTCAAGCAGATGAGCAGACAGTAATCACGCAGCTCAGCAGGCCCAGATCACGTGACTGAGCATGCACTGTTCACGTGGCTGATCATACACTGATCACGTGATGATCATGCACTGATCACTTGGATATCATGCACTGATCACGTGGCTGATCATACACTGTTCACGTTCTGATCATGCACTGATCACGTGGCTGATCATGCACTGCTCACGTAACTGATCATGCACTGATCACGTGGCTATCATGCACTGATCACGTGGCTGAACATGCACTGTTCACGCTGATCACACACCTGTCACGCGACATATCATGCACTGATCACGTGGCACTCATGCACTGATCACGTGGCTGATCATACTCTGCTCACGTAACTCATGCACACATCACGTGGCTATCATGCACTGCTCACGTGGTCGTCATGGAATGATCACGAGCACCATATACTGGTAATGACTGATCATGCAAAGATCACGAAATGATCATGCACTGTTCACGTGACTGATCATGTACTGATCACGTGACTGATCATGCACTGATCACGTGGCTATCATGCACTGCTCACGTGGCTGATCATGCAACGATCACGTAGCAACCATGTACTGGTCACGTGACTGATCATGCACTGATCACGTAATTGATCCTGCACTGATCATGGCTCATCATGCACTGATCACGTGGCTGATCACACATGTATCACGTGACTGATCATGCACTGATCCACGTGGCTCATGCACTGATCACGTGGCTGTCATGCACTGATCACGTGGATATCATGCACTGATCACGTGGCTGATCACACACGTATCACATGATGATCATGCACTGATCACGTGGCTATCATGCACTGATCACGTGGCTATCATGCACTGATCACGTGGCTGATCATGCAATGATCACGTAGCTACCGTGTACTGGTCACGTGACTGATCATGCACTGATCACGAATTGATCATGCACTGATCATGTGGCTGATCATGCACTGATCACGTGGCTGATCATGCACTGATCACGTGACTGATCATGCACTGATCACGTGACTGATCATGCACTGATCACGTGGCTATCATGCACTGATCACGTGGCTGACATACACTGATCACGTGCCTGATCATGCACTGATCACGTGGCTGATCATGCACTGATCACGTGACTGATCATGCACTGATCACGGTGGCACATGCACTGCTCACGTGGCTGATCATGCCATGATCACGCAGCTACCATGTACTGGTCACATGACTGATCATGCACTGATCACGTGACTGATCATGCACTGATCACGTGGCTATCATGCACTACTCACGTGGCTGATCATGCAATGATCATGTAGCTACCATGTACAGGTCACGTGAATGATCATACACCCATCAGGTGACTGATCATGCACTGATCACGTGGCTATCATGCACTGATCACGAGACTGATCATGCACTGATCACGTCATATCATGCACTGATCACATGACTGCCCATGCACTGATCACGTGGATGATCATACACTAATCTTGTGACAGATCATGCACTGATCACGTGGCTGATCATGCACTGATACCGTGACTGAGCATGGACTGATCACATGACTATCATGTAGTGATCACGTGACTTAATGGCGCTGATCATGTGACTGATCATGCGCTGATCATGTTTGCTATCATACACTGATCATGTGCCTCTGGAGGCAATAAACAAAGAGCTGAGTAGGCACGAATCAAACAGTCAGCAGGCAATAATCATGGAACTCAGGTGTGAGGAATCATGCTGCTCAGCTGGCAATAATCAAGCAGCTGAGCAGGCAGGAATTACGCAGCACAGCTGGCAATTGTCAAGCAGATGACAGGCAGGAATCGTGCAGCTCAGCTGGCAATTGTCAAGCAGATGAGCAGACAGTAATCACGCAGCTCAGCAGGCCCTGATCACGTGACTGAGCATGCACTGTTCACGTGGCTGATCATACACTGATCACGTGATGATCATGCACTGATCACTTGGATATCATGCACTGATCACGTGGCTGATCATACTGTTCACGTGTCTGACCATGCACTGATCACGTGGCTGATCATACACTGCTCACGTAACTGATCATGCACTGATCACGTGGCTATCATGCACTGATCACGTGGCTGAACATGCACTGTTCACGTGGCTGATCACACACCTGTCACGTGACATATCATGCACTGATCACGTGGCACTCATGCACTGATCACGTGGCTGATCATACTCTGCTCACGCACTCATGCACACATCACGTGGCTATCATGCACTGCTCACGTGGCTCGCCATGGAATGATCACGTAGCAACCATATACTGGCACGTGACTGATCATGCAAAGATCACGTAAATGATCATGCACTGTTCACGTGACTGATCATGTACTGATCACGCGATTGATCATGCACTGATCACGTGGCTATCATGCTCTGCTCACGCTGATCATGCAACGATCACGAGCAACCATGTACTGGTCACGTGACTGATCATGCACTGATCACGTAATTGATCCTGCACTGATCACGTGGCTATCATGCACTGATCACGTGGCTGATCACACATGTATCACGTGACTGATCATGCACTGATCACGTGGCTATCATGCACTGATCACGTGGCTGTCATGCACTGATCACGTGGATATCATGCACTGATCACGTGGCTGATCACACACGATCACATGACTGATCATGCACTGATCACGTGGCTATCATGCACTGATCACGGCTGATCATGCACTGATCACGAGCTACCATGTACTGGTCACGTGACTGATCATGCACTGATCACGCACTGATCATGCACTGATCACGTGGCTGATCATGCACTGATCACGTGGCTGATCATACATGATCACATAACTGATCATGCACTGATCACGTGACTGATCATGCACTGATCACGCTATCATGCACTGATCACGTGGCTGATCATGCACTGATCACGTGACTGATCATGCACTGATCACGTGCTGATCATGCACTGATCACGTGACTGATCATGCACTGATCACGTGGCTGATCATCATGCACTGATCACGTGACTGATCATGCACTGATCTCAGGCTGATCATGCACTGATCACGGCTATCATGCACTGCTCACGTGGCTGATCATGCATGATCACGCAGCTCATGTACTGGTCACATGACTGATCATGCACTGATCACGTGACTGATCATGCACTGATCACGTGGCTATCATGCACTACTCACGTGGCTGATCATGCAATGATCATGTAGCTACCATACAGGTCACGTGAATGATCATACACCCATCAGGTGACTGATCATGCACTGATCACGTGGCTATCATGCACTGATCACGTGACTGATCATGCACTGTTCACGCCTATATCATGCACTGATCACATGACTGCCCATGCACTGATCACGTGGATGATCATACACTAATCACGTGACAGATCATGCACTGATCACGTGGCTGATCATGCACTGATACCGTGACTGAGCATGGACTGATCACATGATATCATGTAGTGATCACGTGATTAATGGCACTGATCATGTGACTGATCATGCACTGATCATGTTTGCTATCATACACTGATCATGTGCTCTATAACAACAAAGAGCTGAGTAGGCACGAATCAAACAGTCAGCAGGCAATAATCATGGAACTCAGGTGTGAGGAATCATGCTGCTCAGCTGGCAATAATCAAGCAGCTGAGCAGGCAGGAATTACGCAGCACAGCTGGCAATTGTCAAGCAGATGACAGGCAGGAATCGTGCAGCTCAGCTGGCAATTGTCAAGCAGATGAGCAGACAGTAATCACGCAGCTCAGCAGGCCCTGATCACGTGACTGAGCATGCACTGTTCACGTGGCTCATACACTGATCACGTGATGATCATGCACCGATCACTTGGATATCATGCACTGATCACGTGGCTGATCATACACTGTTCACGTGTCTGATCATGCACTGATCACGTGGCTGATCATGCACTGATCACGTGACTGATCATGCACTGATCACGTGGCTATCATGCACTGATCACGGCTGATCATGCACTGATCACGTGGCTGATCACACACTGTCACGCGACATATCATGCACTGATCACGCACTCATGCACTGATCACGTGGCTGATCATGCACTGATCACGTAACTCATGCACTGATCACGTGGCTATCATGCACTGATCACGTGGGTCTGATCATCATGGAATGATCACGTAGCTACCATGTACTGGTCACGCACTGATCATGCACTGATCACGAATGATCATGCACTGTTCACGTGACTGATCATGCACTGATCACGTGACTGATCATGCACTGATCACGTGGCTATCATGCACTGCTCACGTGGCTGATCATGCAACGATCATCAGCTACCATGTACTGGTCACGTGATGATCATGCACTGATCACGAACTGATCATGCACTGATCACGTGGCTATCATGCACTGATCACGTGGCTGATGCACATGATCACGTGACTGATCATGCACTGATCACGTGGCTCTCATGCACTGATCACGTGGCTGATCATGCATGATCACGCACTGACATGCATTCACTGGGAGCATGACTGATCACATGACATCATGCAGTGATCACGTGACTTAATGGCGCTGATCATGTGACTGATCATGCGCTGATCATGTTTGCATCATACTGATCATGTGCCTCTGGAGGCAATAAACAAAGAGCTGAGTAGGTACGAATCAAACAGTCAGCAGGCAATAATCATGGAACTCAGTGTGAGGAATCATGCTGCTCAGCTGGCAATAATCAAGCAGCTGAGCAGGCAGGAATTACGCAGCACAGCTGGCAATTGTCAAGCAGATGACAGGCAGGAATCGTGCAGCTCAGCTGGCAATTGTCAAGCAGATGAGCAGACAGTAATCACGCAGCTCAGCAGGCCCTGATCACGTGACTGAGCATGCACTGTTCACGTGGCTGATCATCACACTGATCACGTGATGATCATGCACTGATCACTTGGATATCATGCACTGATCACGTGGCTGATCATACACTGATCACGTGTCTGACCATGCACTGATCACGTGGCTGATCATACACTGATCACGTAACTGATCATGCACTGATCACGTGGCTATCATGCACTGATCACGTGGCTGAACATGCACTGGTGGCTGATCACACACCTGTCACGTGACATATCATGCACTGATCACGGCACTCATGCACTGATCACGTGGCTGATCATACTCTGCTCACGTAATCATGCACATCACGCACTATCATGCACTGCTCACGTGTCTGTCATGGAATGATCACGTAGCAACCATATACTGGTCACGTGACTGATCATGCAAAGATCACGAAATGATCGCACTGTTCACGACTGATCATGTACTGATCACGTGACTGATCATGCACTGATCACGTGGCTATCATGCACTGCTCACGTGGCTGATCATGCAATGATCACGTGGCACCATGTACTGGTCACGTGACTGATCATGCACTGATCACGAATTGATCTGCACTGATCACGTGGCTGATCATGCACTGATCACGTGACTGATCATGCACTGATCACGTGACTGATCATGCACTGATCACGTGGCATCATGCACTGATCACGTGGCTGATCATGCACTGATCACGTGCAACCATGCACTGGTAATGACTGATCATGCACTGATCACGACTGATCATGCACTGATCACGTGACTGATCATGCACTGATCACGTGACTGATCATGCACTGATCACGTGGCTATCATGCACTGATCACGTGGCTGATCATGCACGATCACGAGCTGTCATGCACTGATCACGTGACTGATCATGCACTGATCACGAATTGATCATGCACTGATCACGTGGTCATGCACTGATCACGTGGCTGATCACACATGATCATGACTGATCATGCACTGATCACGTGGCTATCATGCACTGATCACGTGGCTGATCATGCACTGATCACGTGGATATCATGCACTGATCACGTGGCTGATCATGCACGATCACGTGACTGATCATGCACTGATCACGTGGCTGATCATGCACTGATCACGTGGCTATCATGCACTGATCACGTGGCTGATCATGCAATGATCACGAGCTGACATGTACTGGTCACGAACTGATCATGCACTGATCACGAATTGATCATGCACTGATCACGTGGCTGATCATGCACTGATCACGTGGCTGATCATACACTGATCACAACTGATCATGCACTGATCACGTGACTGATCATGCACTGATCACGTGGCTATCATGCACTGATCACGTGGCTGATCATGCACTGATCACGACTGATCATGCACTGATCACGTGGCTATCATGCACTGGCTACGTGGCTGATCACACTGATCACGCAGCTACCATGTACTGGTCACATGACTGATCATGCACTGATCACGTGACTGATCATGCACTGATCACGTGGCTATCATGAACTACTCACGTGGCTGATCATGCAATGATCATGTAGCTACCATGTACAGGTCACGTGAATGATCATACACCCATCAGGTGACTGATCATGCACTGATCACGTGGCTATCATGCACTGATCACGAGACTGATCATGCACTGTTCACGCCTATATCATGCACTGATCACATGACTGCCCGTGCACTGATCACGTGGATGATCATACACTAATCTTGTGACAGATCATGCACTGATCACGTGGCTGATCATGCACTGATACCGTGACTGAGCATGGACTGATCACATGACTATCATGTAGTGATCACGTGACTTAATGGCGCTGATCATGTGACTGATCATGCGCTGATCATGTTTGCTATCATACACTGATCATGTGCCTCTGGAGGCAATAAACAAAGAGCTGAGTAGGCACGAATCAAACAGTCAGCAGGCAATAATCATGGAACTCAGGTGTGAGGAATCATGCTGCTCAGCTGGCAATAATCAAGCAGCTGAACAGGCAGGAATTACGCAGCACAGCTGGCAATTGTCAAGCAGATGACAGGCAGGAATCGTGCAGCTCAGCTGGCAATTGTCAAGCAGATGAGCAGACAGTAATCACGCAGCTCAGCAGGCCCTGATCACGTGACTGAGCATGCACTGTTCACGTGGCTGATCATACACTGATCACGTGATGATCATGCACTGATCACTTGGATATCATGCACTGATCACGTGGCTGATCATACACTGTTCACGTGTCTGACCATGCACTGATCACGTGGCTGATCATACACTGCTCACGTAACTGATCATGCACTGATCACGTGGCTATCATGCACTGATCACGTGGCTGAACATGCACTGTTCACGTGGCTGATCACACACCTGTCACGTGACATATCATGCACTGATCACGTGGCACTCATGCACTGATCACGTGGCTGATCATACTCTGCTCACGTAACTCATGCACACATCACGTGGCTATCATGCACTGCTCACGTGGCTCGTCATGGAATGATCACGTAGCAACCATATACTGGTCACGTGACTGATCATGCACTGATCACGAATGATCATGCACTGTTCACGTGACTGATCATGTACTGATCACGTGACTGATCATGCACTGATCACGTGGCTATCATGCACTGCTCACGTGGCTGATCATGCAACGATCACGTAGCAACCATGTACTGGTCACGTGACTGATCATGCACTGATCACGTAACTGATCCTGCACTGATCACGTGGCTCATCATGCACTGATCACGTGGCTGATCACACATGTATCACGTGACTGATCATGCACTGATCACGTGCTCTCATGCACTGATCACGGCTGTCATGCACTGATCATGGATATCATGCACTGATCACGTGGCTGATCACATGACTGATCACGTGACTGATCATGCACTGATCACGAGCTATCATGCACTGATCACGTGGCTATCATGCACTGATCACGTGGCTGATCAGGCAATGATCACGAGCTACCATGTACTGGTCACTTAACTGATCATGCACTGAGCATGTACTTGATCATGCACTGATCACGTGGCTGATCATGCACTGATCACGGCTGATCATACACTGATCATGTGACTGATCATGCACTGATCACGTGACTGATCATGCACTGATCACGTGGCTATCATGCACTGATCACGTGGCTGATCATGCACTGATCACGTGCCTGATCATGCACTGATCACGTACTGATCATGCACTGATCACGTGACTGATCATGCACTGATCACGCGGTCTGATCATGCACTGATCACGTGGCTATCATGCACTGATCACGTGGCTGATCATGCATGATCACGCAAGCTATCATGCACTGATCACATGACTGATCATGCACTGATCACGTGACTGATCATGCAGCACTGATCACGTGACTGATCATGCACTGATCACGTGGCTATCATGCACTGATCACGTGGCTGATCATGCACTGATCACGTACTGATCATGCACTGATCACGTGGCTGATCATGCACTGATCATGTGACTGATCATGCATGATCACGTGGCTGATCATGCACTGATCACGGGACTGATCATGCACTGATCACGTGACTGATCATGCACTGATCACGTGGCTATCATGCACTGATCACGTGGCTGATCATGCCATGATCACGCAACTATCATGTACTGATCACATGACTGATCATGCACTGATCACGTGACTGATCATGCACTGATCACGTGGCTATCATGCACTACTCACGTGGCTGATCATGCAATGATCATGCGTAGCTACCATGTACAGGTCACGGAATGATCACACACCCATCAGTGACTGATCATGCACTGATCACGTGGCTATCATGCACTGATCACGTGGCTGATCATGCACTGATCACGCCTATATCATGCACTGATCACATGATGTATCATGCACTGATCACGTGGCTGATCATGCACTGATCACGTGATCGATCATGCACTGATCACGTGGCTGATCATGCACTGATCACGAACTGATCATGCACTGATCACGTGGCTATCATGCACTGATCACGGCTGAATCATGCACTGATCACGTGGCTGATCATACACTTGTCACGTGACTATCATGCACTGATCACGTGGCACTCATGCACTGATCACGTGACTGATCATACTCTGCTCACGTACACTCATGCACGATCACGTGGCTATCATGCACTGATCACGTGGCTGTCAGGAATGATCACGTAGCAACATATACTGGTCACGCTGATCATGCACTGATCACGAAATGATCATGCACTGATCACGTGGCTGATCATGCACTGATCACGTGACTGATCATGCACTGATCACGTGGCTATCATGCACTGATCACGTGGCTGATCATGCACTGATCACGAGCACCATGCTGATCACGTGACTGATCATGCACTGATCACGCACTGATCATGCACTGATCACGTGCTGATCATGCACTGATCACGTGGCTGATCACACATGTATCACGTGACTGATCATGCACTGATCACGTGCTCTCATGCACTGATCACGTGGCTGTCATGCACTGATCACGCGGATATCATGCACTGATCATGGCTGATCACACGATCACATGACTGATCATGCACTGACCACGTGGCTATCATGCACTGATCACGTGACTGATCATGCACTGATCACGTGGCTATCATGCACTGATCACGCACTGATCATGCACTGATCACGTAACTGATCATGCACTGATCACGTGGCTGATCATGCACTGATCACGTGGCTGATCATGCACTGATCACGTGACTGATCATGCACTGATCACGTGATGATCATGCACTGATCACGTGGCTATCATGCACTGATCACGTGGCTGACCATGCACTGGTCACGTGACTGATCATGCACTGATCACGTACTGATCATGCACTGATCACGTGGCTGATCATGCACTGATCACGTGGCTGATCATGCACTGATCACGTGACTGATCATGCACTGATCATGTGACTGATCATGCACTGATCACGTGGCTATCATGCACTGATCACGGCTGATCATGCCATGATCACGCAGCTATCATGTACTGGTCACATGACTGATCATGCACCGATCACGTGACTGATCATGCACTGATCACGTGGCTATCGTGCACTACTCACGTGGCTGATCAGGCAATGATCATGTAGCTACCATGTACAGGTCACGTGACTGATCATACACCCATCAGGTGACTGATCATGCACTGATCACGTGGCTATCATGCACTGATCACGGCTGATCATGCACTGATCACGTCTATATCATGCACTGATCACATGACTGCCCATGCACTGATCACGTGGATGATCATACACTAATCTTGTGACGGATCATGCACTGATCACGTGGCTGATCATGCACTGATACCATGACTGAGCATGGACTGATCACATGACTATCATGTAGTGATCACGTGACTTAATGGCGCTGATCATGTGACTGATCATGCGCTGATCATGTTTGCTATCATACACTGATCATGTGCCTCTGGAGGCAATAAACAAAGAGCTGAGTAGGCACGAATCAAACAGTCAGCAGGCAATAATCATGGAACTCAGGTGTGAGGAATCATGCTGCTCAGCTGGCAACAATCAAGCAGCTGAGCAGGCAGGAATTACGCAGCACAGCTGGCAATTGTCAAGCAGATGACAGGCAGGAATCGTGCAGCTCAGCTGGCAATTGTCAAGCAGATGAGCAGACAGTAATCACGCAGCTCAGCAGACCCAGATCACGTGACTGAGCATGCACTGTTCACGTGGCTGATCATACACTGATCACGTGATGATCATGCACTGATCACTTGGATATCATGCACTGATCACGTGGCTGATCATACACTGTTCACGTGTCTGACCATGCACTGATCACGGGGCTGATCGTACACTGCTCACGTAACTGATCATGCACTGATCACGTAGCGATCATGCACTGATCACGTGGCTGAACATGCACTGTTCACGTGGCTGATCACACACCTGTCACGTGACATCATGCACTGATCACGTGGCACTCATGCACTGATCACGTGGCTGATCATACTCTGCTCACGTGAATCATGCACACATCACGTGGCTATCATGCACTGCTCACGTGCCGTCATGGAATGATCACGTAGCAACCATATACTGGTCACGTGGACTGATCATGCAAAGATCACGAATGATCATGCACTGTTCACGTGACTGATCACGTACTGATCACGTGATTGATCATGCACTGACCACGTGGCATCATGCCTGCTCACGTGGCTGATCATGCAACGATCACGAGCAACCATGTACTGGTCACGTGACTGATCATGCACTGATCACGAATTGATCCTGCACTGATCACGGCTCATCATGCACTGATCACGTGGCTGATCACACATGTATCACGCGACTGATCATGCACTGATCCCGTGGCTCTCATGCACTGATCACGGCTGTCATGCACTGATCACGTGGATATCATGCACTGATCATGTGGCTGATCACACACGTATCACATGACTGATCATGCACTGATCACGTGGCTATCATGCACTGATCACGTGGCTATCATGCACTGATCACGTGGTTGATCAGGCAATGATCACGAGCTACCATGTATGGTCACGTGACTGATCATGCACTGATCACGCAATTGATCATGCACTGATCATGTGGCTGATCATGCACTGATCACGTGGCTGATCATACACTGATCACATAACTGATCATGCACTGATCACGTGATCGATCATGCACTGATCACGTGGCTATCATGCACTGATCACTTGGCTGGATCATACACTGATCACGTGCCTGATCATGCACTGATCACGCGGCTGATCATGCACTGATCACGTGACTGATCATGCACTGATTCGTCTGATCATGCACTGATCACGTGACTGATCATGCACTGATCTCGTGACTGATCATGCACTGATCACGTGGCTATCATGCACTGCTCACGTGGCTGATCATGCCATGATCACGCAGCTACTATGTACTTGTCACATGACTGATCATGCACTGATCACGTGACTGATCATGCAGTGATCACGTGGCTATCACGAACTACTCACGTGGCTGATCATGCAATGATCATGTAGCTACTATGTACAGGTCACGTGAATGATCATACACCCATCAGGTGACTGATCATGCACTGATCACGTGGCTATCATGCACTGATCACGAGAATGATCATGCACTGTTCACGCCTATATCATGCACTGATCACATGACTGCCCGTGCATTGATCACGTGGATGATCATACACTAATCTTGTGACAGATCATGCACTGATCACGTGGCTGATCATGCACTGATACCGACTGAGCATGGACTGATCACATGACTATCATGTAGTGATCACGTGACTTAATGGCGCTGATCATGTGACTGATCATGCGCTGATCATGTTTGTTATCATACACTGATCATGTGCCTCTGGAGGCAATAAACAAAGAGCTGAGTAGGCACGAATCAAACAGTCAGCAGGCAATAATCATGGAACTCAGGTGTGAGAATCATGCTGCTCAGCTGGCAATAATCAAGCAGTTGAGCAGGCAGGAATTAGCAGCACAGCTGGCAATTGTCAAGCAGATGACAGGCAGGAATCGTGCAGCTCAGCTGGCAATTGTCAAGCAGATGAGCAGACAGTAATCACGCAGCTCAGCAGGCCCAGATCACGGGACTGAGCATGCACTGTTCACGTGGCTGATCATACACTGATCACGTGATGATCATGCACTGATCACTTGGATATCATGCACTGATCACGTGGCTGATCATACACTGTTCACGTGTTCGACCATGCACTGATCACGTGGCTGATCATACACTGCTCACGAATTGATCATGCACTGATTACGTGGCTATCATGCACTGATCACGTGGCTGAACATGCACTGTTCACGCGGCTGATCACACACCTGTCACGTGACATATCATGCACTGATCACGTGGCACTCGTGCACTGATCACGTGGCTGATCATACACTGCTCACGTAACTCATGCACATCACGTGGTTATCATGCACTGCTCACGTGGCTGATCATGGAATGATCACGAGCAACCATATACTGGTAACGTGACTGATCATGCACTGATCACGTAAATGATCATGCACTGATCACGTGACTGATCATGCACTGATCACGTGATTGATCATGCACTGACCACGTGGCTATCATGCACTGATCACGTGGCTGATCATGCACTGATCACGAGCAACCATGTACTGTCACGTGACTGATCATGCACTGACCACGCACTGATCACGCACTGACCACGTGGCTGATCATGCACTGATCACGTGACTGATCATGCACTGATCACGGATCGTCTGATCTGCACTGATCACGTGGCTATCATGCACTGATCACGTAGCTGTCATGTACTGATCACTGACTGATCATGCACTGATCACGTGACTGATCATGCGCTGATCACGTGACTGATCATGCACTACTCACGTGACTGATCATGCACTGATCACGTGACTGATCATGCACTGATCACGTACATTGCACTGCTCACGTGGCTGATCATGCAATGATCACGAGCTACCATGTACTGGTCACGTGATTGATCATGCACTGATCACGTAATTGATCATGCACTGATCACATGACTGATCATGCACTGATCACGTGGATGATCACACATGATCACGTGACTGATCATGCACTGATCACGTATGATCATGCACTGATCACGTGGCTGATCATGCACTGATCACGTGGCTATCATGCAGTGACTCACGTGGCTGATCACGCACGATCACGTGACTGATCATGCACTGATCACGTGGCTATCATACACTGATCATGTGCCTGATCATGCACTGATCACGAGCTGATCAGGCAATGATCACGAGCTACATGCACTGGTCACGACTGATCATGCACTGATCATGCGACTGATCATGCACTGATCACGTGGCTGATCATGCACTGATCACGTGGCTGATCATGCACTGATCACGTGACTGATCATGCACTGATCACGTGACTGATCATGCACTGATCACGCAGCTATCATGCACTGATCACGTGGCTGATCACACACTGATCACGTGGCTGATCATGCACTGATCACGTGGCTGATCATGCACTGATCACGTGACTGATCATGCACTGATCACGTGACTGATCATGCACTGATCACGTGGCTGATCATGCACTGCTCACGTGGCTGATCATGCCATGATCACGCAGCTACCATGTACTGGTCACATGACTGATCATGCACTGATCACGTGACTGATCATGCACTGATCACGTGGCTATCATGCACTATCACGTGGCTGATCATGCAATGATCATGTAGCTACCATGTACAGGTCACGTGAATGATCATACACCCATCAGGTGACTGATCATGCACTGATCACGTGGCTATCATGCACTGATCACGAGACTGATCATGCACTGTTCACGCCTATATCATGCACTGATCACATGACTGCCCATGCACTGATCACGTGGATGATCATACACTAATCATGTGACAGATCATGCACTGATCACGTGGCTGATCATGCACTGATACCGTGACTGAGCATGGACTGATCACATGACTATCATGTAGTGATCACGTGACTTAATGGCGCTGATCATGTGACTGATCATGCGCTGATCATGTTTGCTATCATACACTGATCATGTGCCTCTGGAGGCAATAAACAAAGAGCTGAGTAGGCACGAATCAAACAGTCAGCAGGCAATAATCATGGAACTCAGGTGTGAGGAATCATGCTGCTCAGCTGGCAATAATCAAGCAGCTGAGCAGGCAGGAATTACGCAGCACAGCTGGCAATTGTCAAGCAGATGACAGGCAGGAATCGTGCAGCTCAGCTGGCAATTGTCAAGCAGATGAGCAGACAGTAATCACGCAGCTCAGCAGGCCCAGATCACGTGACTGAGCATGCACTGTTCACGTGGCTGATCATACACTGATCACGTGATGATCATGCACTGATCACTTGGATATCATGCACTGATCACGTGGCTGATCATACACTGTTCACGTGTCTGACCATGCACTGATCACGCGGATGATCATACACTGCTCACGTAACTGATCATGCACTGATCACGTGGCTATCATGCACTGATCACGTGGCTGAACATGCACAGTTCACGTGGCTGATCACACACCTGTCACGTGACATATCATGCACTGATCACGTGGCACTCATGCACTGATCACGTGGCTGATCATACTCTGCTCACGTAACTCATGCACACATCACGTGGCTATCATGCACTGCTCACGTGGTCTGTCATGGAATGATCACGTAGCACCATATACTGGTCACGTGACTGATCATGCAAAGATCATGTAAATGATCATGCACTGTTCACGTGACTGATCATGCACTGATCACGTGATCGATCATGCACTGATCACGTGGCTATCATGCACTGCTCACGTGGCTGATCATGCAACGATCACGTGGCAACCATGTACTGGTCACGTGACTGATCATGCACTGATCACGTAATTGATCCTGCACTGATCACGTGGCTCATCATGCACTGATCACGTGGCTGATCACACATGATCACGTGACTGATCATGCACTGATCACGGCTCTCATGCACTGATCACGTACTTCATGCACTGATCACGTGGATATCATGCACTGATCACGTGGCTGATCACACACGTATCACATGACTGATCATGCACTGACGTGGCTATCATGCACTGATCACGCTATCATGCACTGATCACGTGGCTGATCATGCACTGATCACGTGGCTATCATGCACTGATCACGTGACTGATCATGCACTGATCACGACTGATCATGCACTGATCACGTGGCTGATCATGCACTGATCACGTGGCTGATCATGCACTGATCACGTGACTGATCATGCACTGATCACGTGGCTATCATGCACTGATCACGTGGCTGATCATGCATGATCACGAAGCTACCATGTACTGGTCACATGACTGATCATGCACTGATCACGTGACTGATCATGCACTGATCACGTGGCTATCATGCACTACTCACGTGGCTGATCATGCAATGATCATGTAGCTACCATGTACAGGTCACGTGAATGATCATACACCCATCAGGTGACTGATCATGCACTGATCACGTGGCTATCATGCACTGATCACGAGACTGATCATGCACTGATCACGCTATATCATGCACTGATCACATGACTGCCCATGCACTGATCACGTGGATGATCATACACTAATCATGTGACAGATCATGCACTGATCACGTGGCTGATCATGCACTGATACCGTGACTGAGCATGGACTGATCACATGACTATCATGTAGTGATCACGTGACTTAATGGCGCTGATCATGTGACTGATCATGCGCTGATCATGTTTGCTATCATACACTGATCATGTGCCTCTGGAGGCAATAAACAAAGAGCTGAGTAGGCACGAATCAAACAGTCAGCAGGCAATAATCATGGAACTCAGGTGTGAGGAATCATGCTGCTCAGCTGGCAATAATCAAGCAGCTGAGCAGGCAGGAATTACGCAGCACAGCTGGCAATTGTCAAGCAGATGACAGGCAGGAATCGTGCAGCCCAGCTGGCAATTGTCAAGCAGATGAGCAGACAGTAATCACGCAGCTCAGCAGGCCCTGATCACGTGACTGAGCATGCACTGTTCACGTGGCTGATCATACACTGATCACGTGATGATCATGCACTGATCACCTGGATATCATGCACTGATCACGTGGCTGATCATACACTGTTCACGTGTCTGACCATGCACTGATCACGTGGCTGATCATACACTGCTCACGTAACTGATCATGCACTGATCACGTGGCTATCATGCACTGATCACGTGGCTGAACATGCACTGTTCACGTGGCTGATCACACACCTGTCACGTGACATATCATGCACTGATCACGTGGCACTCATGCACTGATCACGTGGCTGATCATACTCTGCTCACGTAACTCATGCACACATCACGTGGCTATCATGCACTGCTCACGTGGCTTCACATGGAATGATCACGTGAGCTACCATATACTGGTCACGTGACTGATCATGCACTGATCACGTAAATGATCATGCACTGTTCACGTGACTGATCATGTACTGATCACGTGACTGATCATGCACTGATCACGTGGCTATCATGCACTGCTCACGTGGCTGATCATGCAACGATCACGTAGCAACCATGTACTGGTCACGTGACTGATCATGCACTGATCACGTAATTGATCATGCACTGATCACGTGGCTCATCATGCACTGATCACGTGGCTGATCACACGTATCACGTGACTGATCATGCACTGATCACGTGGCTCTCATGCACTGATCACGTGGCATCATGCACTGATCACGTGGATATCATGCACTGATCACGTGGCTGATCACACATGTATCACATGACTGATCATGCACTGATCACGGGCTATCATGCACTGATCACGTGGCTATCATGCACTGATCACTGGCATCATGCACTGATCACGTGGCTACCATGTACTGGCACGTCTGATCATGCACTGATCACAATTCATGCACTGATCACTGATCATGCACTGATCACGTGGCTGATCATGCACTGATCACGTGACTGATCATGCACTGATCACGTGACTGATCATGCACTGATCACGTGGCTATCATGCACTGATCACGTGGCTGATCATGCACTGATCACGTGCTGATCATGCACTGATCACGTGGCTGATCATGCACTGATCACGTGACTGATCATGCACTGATCACGTGGCTATCATGCACTGATCACTTGGCTGATCATGCACTGATCACGTGACTGATCATGCACTGATCACGTGGCTGATCATGCACTGATCACGACTGATCATGCACTGATCACGTGGCTGATCATGCACTGATCACGTGACTGATCATGCACTGATCACGTGGCTGATCATGCACTGATCACGTGGCTATCATGCACTGATCACGTGGCTGATCATGCATGATCACGCAGCTACCATGTACTGGTCACATGACTGATCATGCACTGATCACGTGACTGATCATGCAGTGATCACGGCTATCATGAACTACTCACGTGGCTGATCATGCAATGATCATGTAGCTACCATGTACTGGTCACGTGGAATGATCATACACCCATCAGGTGACTGATCATGCACTGATCACGTGGCACATCATGCACTGATCACGACTGATCATGCACTGTTCACGCCTATATCATGCACTGATCACATGACTGCCCATGCACTGATCACGTGGATGATCATACACTAATCTGTGACAGATCATGCACTGATCACGTGGCTGATCATGCACTGATACCGTGACTGAGCATGGACTGATCACATGACTATCATGTAGTGATCACGTGACTTAATGGCGCTGATCATGTGACTGATCATGCGCTGATCATGTTTGCTATCATACACTGATCATGTGCCTCTGGAGGCAATAAACAAAGAGCTGAGTAGGCACGAATCAAACAGTCAGCAGGCAATAATCATGGAACTCAGGTGTGAGGAATCATGCTGCTCAGCTGGCAATAATCAAGCAGCTGAGCAGGCAGGAATTACGCAGCACAGCTGGCAATTGTCAAGCAGATGACAGGCAGGAATCGTGCAGCTCAGCTGGCATTGTCAAGCAGATGAGCAGACAGTAATCACGCAGCTCAGCAGGCCCAGATCACGTGACTGAGCATGCACTGTTCACGTGGCTGATCATACACTGATCACGGATGATCATGCACTGATCACTTGGATATCATGCACTGATCACGTGGCTGATCATACACTGTTCACGTGTCTGACCATGCACTGATCACGTGGCTGATCATACACTGCTCACGTAACTGATCATGCACTGATCACGTGGCTATCATGCACTGATCACGTGGCTGAACATGCACTGTTCACGTGGCTGATCACACACCTGTCACGTGACATATCATGCACTGATCACGTGGCACTCATGCACTGATCACGTGGCTGATCATACTCTGCTACGTACACTCATGCACACATCACGTGGCTATCATGCACTGCTCACGTGGCTCGTCATGGAATGATCACGTAGCAACCATATACTGGTAACGTGACTGATCATGCAAAGATCACGAAATGATCATGCACTGTTCACGTGACTGATCATGTACTGATCACGTGACTGATCATGCACTGATCACGTGGCTATCATGCTCTGCTCACGTGGCTGATCATGCAACGATCACGTAGCAACCATGTACTGGTCACGCGACTGATCATGCACTGATCACGAATTGATCCTGCACTGATCACGTGGCTCATCATGCACTGATCACGTGGCTGATCACACATGTATCACGTGATGATCATGCACTGATCACGTGGCTATCATGCACTGATCACGTGGCTGTCATGCACTGATCACGTGGATATCATGCACTGATCACGTACACTACACACGATCACGACTGATCATGCACTGATCACGGGTGATCATGCACTGATCACGGCTATCATGCACTGATCACGTGGCTGATCATGCACTGATCACGAGCTACCATGTACTGGTCACGTGACTGATCATGCACTGATCACGAATTGATCATGCACTGATCACGTGGCTGATCATGCACTGATCACGTGGCTGATCATACACTGATCACGTAACTGATCATGCACTGATCACGTGGATGATCATGCACTGATCACGTGGCTATCATGCACTGATCACTTGGCTGGACATACACTGATCACGCAATATTGGTCATGCACTGATCACGTGGCTGATCATGCACTGATCACGTGACTGATCATGCACTGATCACGTGTCTGATCATGCACTGATCACGTGGCATCATGCACTGCTCACGTGGCATCATGCCATGATCACGCAGCTTCATGTACTGGTCACATGACTGATCATGCACTGATCACGTGACTGATCATGCAGTGATCACGTGGCTATCATGCACTACTCACGTGGCTGATCATGCAATGATCATGTAGCTACCATGTACAGGTCACGTGAATGATCATACACCCATCAGGTGACTGATCATGCACTGATCACGTGGCTATCATGCACTGATCACGAGACTGATCATGCACTGTTCACGTCTATATCATGCACTGATCACATGACTGCCCATGCACTGATCACGTGGATGATCATACACTAATCTTGTGACAGATCATGCACTGATCACGTGGCTGATCATGCACTGATACCGTGACTGAGCATGGACTGATCACATGACTATCATGTAGTGATCACGTGACTTAATGGCGCTGATCATGTGACTGATCATGCGCTGATCATGTTTGCTATCATACACTGATCATGTGCCTCTGGAGGCAATAAACAAAGAGCTGAGTAGGCAAATCAATCAGTCAGCAGGCAATAATCATGGAACTCAGGTGTGAGGAATCATGCTGCTCAGCTGGCAATAATCAAGCAGCTGAGCAGGCAGGAATTACGCAGCACAGCTGGCAATTGTCAAGCAGATGACAGGAATCGTGCAGCTCAGCTGGCATTGTCAAGCAGATGAGCAGACAGTAATCACGCAGCTCAGCAGGCCCAGATCACGTGACTGAGCATGCACTGTTCACGTGGCTGATCATACACTGATCACGTGATGATCATGCACTGATCACTGGATATCATGCACTGATCACGTGGCTGATCATACACTGTTCACGTGTCTGACCATGCACTGATCACGGCTGATCATACACTGCTCACGTGACTTCATGCACTGATCACGTGGCTATCATGCACTGATCACGTGGCTGATCATGCACTGTTCACGTGGCTGATCACACACTGTCACGTGACTATCATGCACTGATCACGTGGCACTCATGCACTGATCACGTGGCTGATCACACTGCTCACGTGAATCTGATCGCACACATCACGTGGCTATCATGCACTGATCACGTGGCTATCATGCAATGATCACGAGCAATCATATACTGGTCACGTGACTGATCATGCAAAGATCACGAATGATCATGCACTGATCACGTGACTGATCATGCACTGATCACGTGACTGATCATGCACTGATCACGTGGCTATCATGCACTGCTCACGTGGCTGATCATGCAACTGATCACGCAGAGCAACCATGTACTGTCACGTGACTGATCATGCACTGATCACGCACTGGATCATGCACTGATCACGTGGCTATCATGCACTGATCACGTGGCTGATCACACATGTATCACGTGACTGATCATGCACTGATCACGTGGCTTTCATGCACTGATCACGTGGCTGATCATGCACTGATCACGTGGATGATCATGCACTGATCA
>NW_026894855.1:0-67743 GCF_032452875.1 Bos javanicus
GCTGGGCCGCAGGATTCATGCCTGCTCAGCTGCCTGATAATCGCCAGCTGGGCCGCAGGATTCATGCCTGCTCAGCTGCCTGATAACCGCCAGCTGGGCCGCAGGATTCATGCCTGCTCAGCTGCCTGATAATCGCCAGCTGGGCCGCAGGATTCATGCCTGCTCAGCTGCCTGATAATCGCCAGCTGGGCCGCAGGATTCATGCCTGCTCAGCTGCCTGGATAATCGCCAGCTGGGCCGCAGGATTCATGCCTGCTCAGCTGCCTGATAATCGCCAGCTGGGCCGCAGGATTCATGCCTGCTCAGCTGCCTGATAATCGCCAGCTGGGCCGCAGGATTCATGCCTGCTCAGCTGCCTGATAATCGCCAGCTGGGCCGCAGGATTCATGCCTGCTCAGCTGCCTGATAATCCGCCAGCTGGGCCGCAGGATTCATGCCTGCTCAGCTGCCTGATAATCGCCAGCTGGGCCGCAGGATTCATGCCTGCTCAGCTGCCTGATAATCGCCAGCTGGGCCGCAGGATTCATGCCTGCTCAGCTGCTTGATTCTTGCCTGCTGAGGCACATGATCCGTGCAGGAGAGCTACCTGATCAGCACATGAGCAGTCACATGATCAGCGCCTCTCAGTCACCTGATCACTGCATGACAGGCACGTGATTAGTGCCTGCTGATGTGCGGGGATCAGCGCCTGCTCAGCTGCTTGATAATCGCCAGCTGGGCCGCAGGATCTGCTCAGCTGCCTGATAATCGCCAGCTGGGCCGCAGGATTCATGCCTGCTCAGCTGCCTGATAATCGCCAGCTGGGCCGCAGGATTCATGCCTGCTCAGCTGCCTGATAATCGCCAGCTGGGCCGCAGGATTCATGCCTGCTCAGCTGCCTGATAATCGCCAGCTGGGCCGCAGGATTCATGCCTGCTCAGCTGCCTGATAATCGCCAGCTGGGCCGCAGGATTCATGCCTGCTCAGCTGCCTGATAATCGCCAGCTGGGCCGCAGGATTCATGCCTGCTCAGCTGCCTGATAATCGCCAGCTGGGCCGCAGGATTCATGCCTGCTCAGCTGCCTGATAATCGCCAGCTGGGCCGCAGGATTCATGCCTGCTCAGCGGCCTGATAATCGCCAGCTGGGCCGCAGGATTCATGCCTGCTCAGCTGCCTGATAATCGCCAGCTGGGCCGCAGGATTCATGCCTGCTCAGCTGCTTGATTCTTGCCTGCTGAGGCATATGATCCGTGCAGGAGAGCTACCTGATCAGCACATGAGCAGTCACATGATCAGTGCCTCTCAGTCACCTGATCACTGCATGACAGGCACGTGATTAGTGCCTGCTGGATGCGGGACGCCTGCTCAGCTGCCTGATAACCGCCAGCTGGGCCGCAGGATTCATGCCTGCTCAGCTGCCTGATAATCGCCAGCTGGGCCGCAGGATTCATGCCTGCTCAGCTGCCTGATAATCGCCAGCTGGGCCGCAGGATTCATGCCTGCTCAGCTGCCTGATAATCGCCAGCTGGGCCGCAGGATTCATGCCTGCTCAGCTGCCTGATAATCGCCAGCTGGGCCGCAGGATTCATGCCTGCTCAGCTGCCTGATAATCGCCAGCTGGGCCGCAGGATTCATGCCTGCTCAGCTGCCTGATAATCGCCAGCTGGGCCGCAGGATTCATGCCTGCTCAGCTGCCTGATAACCGCCAGCTGGGCCGCAGGATTCATGCCTGCTCAGCTGCCTGATAATCGCCAGCTGGGCCGCAGGATTCATGCCTGCTCAGCCTGATAATCGCCAGCTGGGCCGCAGGATTCATGCCTGCTCAGCTGCCTGATAATCGCCAGCTGGGCCGCAGGATTCATGCCTGCTCAGCTGCCTGATAATCGCCAGCTGGGCCGCAGGATTCATGCCTGCTCAGCTGCCTGATAATCGCCAGCTGGGCCGCAGGATTCATGCCTGCTCAGCTGCCTGATAATCGCCAGCTGGGCCGCAGGATTCATGCCTGCTCAGCTGCCTGATAATCGCCAGCTGGGCCGCAGGATTCATGCCTGCTCAGCTGCCTGATAATCGCCAGCTGGGCCGCAGGATTCATGCCTGCTCAGCTGCCTGATAATCGCCAGCTGGGCCGCAGGATTCATGCCTGATCAGCTCAGCTGCCTGATAACCGCCAGCTGGGCCGCAGGATTCATGCCTGCTCAGCTGCCTGATAACCGCCAGCTGGGCCGCAGGATTCATGCCTGCTCAGCTGCCTGATAATCGCCAGCTGGGCCGCAGGATTCATGCCTGCTCAGCTGCCTGATAATCGCCAGCTGGGCCGCAGGATTCATGCCTGCTCAGCTGCCTGATAATCGCCAGCTGGGCCGCAGGATTCATGCCTGCTCAGCTGCTTGATTCTTGCCTGCTGAGGCACATGATCCGTGCAGGAGAGCTGCCCACCTGATCAGCACATGAGCAGTCACATGATCAGTGCCCTCTCAGTCACCTGATCACTGCATGACAGGCACGTGATCAGTGCCTGCTGAGGTGCGGGATCAGCGCCTGCTCAGCTGCCTGATAATCGCCAGCTGGGCCGCAGGATTCATGCCTGCTCAGCTGCCTGATAACCGCCAGCTGGGCCGCAGGATTCATGCCTGCTCAGCTGCCTGATAATCGCCAGCTGGGCCGCAGGATTCATGCCTGCTCAGCTGCCTGATAACCGCCAGCTGGGCCGCAGGATTCATGCCTGCTCAGCTGCCTGATAATCGCCAGCTGGGCCGCAGGATTCATGCCTGCTCAGCTGCCTGATAATCGCCAGCTGGGCCGCAGGATTCATGCCTGCTCAGCTGCCTGATAATCGCCAGCTGGGCCGCAGGATTCATGCCTGCTCAGCTGCCTGATAATCGCCAGCTGGGCCGCAGATTCATGCCTGCTCAGCTGCCTGATAATCGCCAGCTGGGCCGCAGGATTCATGCCTGCTCAGCTGCTTGATTCTGCCTGCTGAGGCACATGATCCGTGCCAGGACAGCTACCTGATCAGCACATGAGCAGTCACATGATCAGTGCCTCAGTCACCTGATCACTGCATGACAGGCACGTGATCAGTGCCTGCTGAGGTGCGGGATCAGCTGCCTGATAATCGCCAGCTGGGCCGCAGGATTCATGCCTGCTCAGCTGCCTGATAATCGCCAGCTGGGCCGCAGGATTCATGCCTGCTCAGCTGCCTGATAATCGCCAGCTGGGCCGCAGGATTCATGCCTGCTCAGCTGCCTGATAACCGCCAGCTGGGCCGCAGGATTCATGCCTGCTCAGCTGCCTGATAATCGCCAGCTGGGCCGCAGGATTCATGCCTGCTCAGCTGCCTGATAATCGCCAGCTGGGCCGCAGGATTCATGCCTGCTCAGCTGCCTGATAATCGCCAGCTGGGCCGCAGGATTCATGCCTGCTCAGCTGCCTGATAACAGCTGGGCCGCAGGATTCATGCCTGCTCAGCTGCCTGATAATCACAGCTGGGCCGCAGGATTCATGCCTGCTCAGCTGCCTGATAATCGCCAGCTGGGCCGCAGGATTCATGCCTGATCAGCTGCCTGATAATCGCCAGCTGGGCCGCAGGATTCATGCCTGCTCAGCTGCCTGATAATCGCCAGCTGGGCCGCAGGATTCATGCCTGCTCAGCTGCCTGATAATCGCCAGCTGGGCCGCAGGATTCATGCCTGCTCAGCTGCCTGATAATCGCCAGCTGGGCCGCAGGATTCATGCCTGCTCAGCTGCCTGATAATCGCCAGCTGGGCCGCAGGATTCATGCCTGCTCAGCTGCCTGATAACCAGCTGGGCCGCAGGATTCATGCCTGCTCAGCTGCTTGATTCTCGCCCGCTGAGGCACATGATCCGTGCAGGAGACCTACCTGATCAGCACATGAGCAGTCACATGATCAGCGCCTCTCAGTCACCTGATAACCGCCAGGCACGTGATCAGTGCCTGAGGTGCGGGATTCACGCCTGCTCAGCTGCCTGATAATCGCCAGCTGGGCCGCAGGATTCATGCCTGCTCAGCTGCCTGATAATCGCCAGCTGGGCCGCAGGATTCATGCCTGCTCAGCTGCCTGATAATCGCCAGCTGGGCCGCAGGATTCATGCCTGCTCAGCTGCCTGATAATCGCCAGCTGGGCCGCAGGATTCATGCCTGCTAGCTGCCTGATAACCGCCAGCTGGGCCGCAGGATTCATGCCTGCTCAGCTGCCTGATAATCGCCAGCTGGGCCGCAGGATTCATGCCTGTTCATCTGCCTGATAATCGCCAGCTGGGCCGCAGGATTCATGCCTGCTCAGCTGCCTGATAATCGCCAGCTGGGCCGCAGGATTCATGCCTGCTCAGCTGCCTGATAATCGCCAGCTGGGCCGCAGGATTCATGCCTACTCAGCTGCCTGATAATCGCCAGCTGGGCCGCAGGATTCATGCCTGCTCAGCTGCTTGATTCTTGCATGCTGAGGCACATGACCGTGCAGGAGAGCTACCTGATCAGCACATGAGCAGTCACATGATCAGCGCCTCTCAGTCACCTGATCACTGCATGACAGGCACGTGATCAGTGCCTGCTGAGGTGCGGATCAGCGCCTGCTCAGCTGCCTGATAATCGCCAGCTGGGCCGCAGGATCATGCCTGCTCAGCTGCCTGATAATCGCCAGCTGGGCCGCAGGATTCATGCCTGCTCAGCTGCCTGATAACCGCCAGCTGGGCCGCAGGATTCATGCCTGCTCAGCTGCCTGATAATCGCCAGCTGGGCCGCAGGATTCATGCCTGCTCAGCTGCCTGATAACCGCCAGCTGGGCCGCAGGATTCATGCCTGCTCAGCTGCCTGATAATCGCCAGCTGGGCCGCAGGATTCATGCCTGCTCAGCTGCCTGATAATCGCCAGCTGGGCCGCAGGATTCATGCCTGCTCAGCTGCCTGATAATCGCCAGCTGGGCCGCAGGATTCATGCCTGCTCAGCTGCCTGATAATCGCCAGCTGGGCCGCAGGATTCATGCCTGCTCAGCTCCTGATAATCGCCAGCTGGGCCGCAGGATTCATGCCTGCTCAGCTGCCTGATAATCGCCAGCTGGGCCGCAGGATTCATGCCTGCTCAGCTGCCTGATAACGCCAGCTGGGCCGCAGGATTCATGCCTGCTCAGCTGCCTGATAATCGCCAGCTGGGCCGCAGGATTCATGCCTGCTCAGCTGCCTGATAATCGCCAGCTGGGCCGCAGGATTCATGCCTGCTCAGCTGCTCCATAATCGCCAGCTGGGCCGCAGGATTCATGCCTGCTCAGCTGCCTGATAATAGCCAGCTGGGCCGCAGGATTCATGCCTGCTCAGCTGCCTGATAATCGCCAGCTGGGCCGCAGGATTCATGCCTGCTCAGCTGCCTGATAATCGCCAGCTGGGCCGCAGGATTCATGCCTGCTCAGCTGCCTGATAATCGCCAGCTGGGCCGCAGGATTCATGCCTGCTCAGCTGCCTGATAATCGCCAGCTGGGCCGCAGGATTCATGCCTGCTCAGCTGCTTGATTCTTGCCTGCTGAGGCACATGATCCGTGCAGGAGAGCTACCTGATCAGCACATGAGCAGTCACATGATCAGCGCCTCTCAGTCACCTGATCACTGCATGACAGGCACGTGATCAGTGCCTGCTGTGCGGGATCAGCGCCTGCTCACCTGCCTGATAATCGCCAGCTGGGCCGCAGGATTCATGCCTGCTCAGCTGCCTGATAATCGCCAGCTGGGCCGCAGGATTCATGCCTGCTCAGCTGCTCGATAATCGCCAGCTGGGCCGCAGGATTCATGCCTGCTCAGCTGCCTGATAATCGCCAGCTGGGCCGCAGGATTCATGCCTGCTCAGCTGCTTCTTGCCTGCTGAGGCACATGATCCGTGCAGGAGAGCTACCTGATCAGCACATGAGCAGTCACATGATCAGCGCCTCTCAGTCACCTGATCACTGCATGACAGGCACGTGATCAGTGCCTGCTGAGGTGCGAGATCAGTGCCTGCTCAGCTGCCTGATAATCGCCAGCGCAGGATTCATGCCTGCTCAGCTGCCTGATAATCGCCAGCTGGGCCGCAGGATTCATGCCTGCTCAGCTGCCTGATAATCGCCAGCTGGGCCGCAGGATTCATGCCTGCTCAGCTGCCTGATAATCGCCAGCTGGGCCGCAGGATTCATGCCTGCTCAGCTGCCTGATAATCGCCAGCTGGGCCGCAGGATTCATGCCTGCTCAGCTGCCTGATAATAGCCAGCTGGGCCGCAGGACTCATGCCTGCTCAGCTGCCTGATAATCGCCAGCTGGGCCGCAGGATTCATGCCTGCTCAGCTGCCTGATAATCGCCAGCTGGGCCGCAGGATTCATGCCTGCTCAGCTGCCTGATAATCGCCAGCTGGGCCGCAGGATTCATGCCTGCTCAGCTGCCTGATAATCGCCAGCTGGGCCGCAGGATTCATGCCTGCTCAGCTGCTTGATTCTTGCCTGCTGAGGCACATGATCCGGGCAGGAGAGCTACCTGAACAGCACATGAGCAGTCACATGATCAGCGCCTCTCAGTCACCTGATCACTGCATGACAGGCACGGATCAGTGCCTGCTGAGGTGCGGGATCAGCGCCTGCTCAGCTGCCTGATAATCGCCAGCTGGGCCGCAGGATTCATGCCTGCTCAGCTGCCTGATAATCGCCAGCTGGGCCGCAGGATTCATGCCTGCTCAGCTGCCTGATAATCGCCAGCTGGGCCGCAGGATTCATGACTGCTCAGCTGCCTGATAATCGCCAGCTGGGCCACAGGATTCATGCCTGCTCAGCTGCCTGATAACGCCAGCTGGGCCGCAGGATTCATGCCTGCTCAGCTGCCTGATAATCGCCAGCTGGGCCGCAGGATTCATGCCTGCTCAGCTGCCTGATAATCGCCAGCTGGGCCGCAGGATTCATGTCTGCTCAGCTGCCTGATAATCGCCAGCTGGGCCGCAGGATTCATGTCTGCTCAGCTGCCTGATAATCGCCAGCTGGGCCGCAGGATTCATGCCTGCTCAGCTGCCTGATAATCGCCAGCTGGGCCGCAGGATTCATGCCTGCTCAGCTGCCTGATAATCGCCAGCTGGGCCGCAGGATTCATGCCTGCTCAGCTGCCTGATAATCGCCAGCTGGGCCGCAGGATTCATGCCTGCTCAGCTGCTTGATTCTTGCCTGCTGGGCACATGATCCGTGCAGCACAGCTACCTGATCAGCACATGAGCAGTCACATGATCAGCGCCTCTCAGCCTGATCACTGCATGACAGGCACGTGATCAGTGCCTGCTGAGGTGCGGGATTCATGCCTGCTCAGCTGCCTGATAATCGCCAGCTGGGCCGCAGGATTCATGCCTGCTCAGCTGCCTGATAATCGCCAGCTGGGCCGCAGGATTCATGCCTGCTCAGCTGTCTGATAATCGCCAGCTGGGCCGCAGGATTCATGCCTGCTCAGCTGCCTGATAATCGCCAGCTGGGCCGCAGGATTCATGCCTGCTCAGCTGCCTGATAATCCGCCAGCTGGGCCGCAGGATTCATGCCTGCTCAGCTGCCTGATAATCGCCAGCTGGGCCGCAGGATTCATGCCTGCTCAGCTTCCTGATAATCGCCAGCTGGGCCACAGGATTCATGCCTGCTCAGTTGCCTGATAACCGCCAGCTGGGCCGCAGGATTCATGCCTGCTCAGCTGCCTGATAATCGCCAGCTGGGCCGCAGGATTCATGCCTCCTCAGCTGCCTGATAATCGCCAGCTGGGCCGCAGGATTCATGCCTGCTCAGCTGCTTGATTCTTGCCTGCTGAGGCACATGATCCGTGCAGGAGAGCCAGCACATGAGCAGCCACATGATCAGTGCCTCTCAGTCACCTGATCACTGCATGACAGGCACGTGATCAGTGCCTGCTGATGTGCGGGATCAGCGCCTGCTCAGCTGCCTGATAATCGCCAGCTGGGCCGCAGGATTCATGCCTGCTCAGCTGCCTGATAATCGCCAGCTGGGCCGCAGGATTATGCCTGCTCAGCTGCCTGATAATCGCCAGCTGGGCCGCAGGATTCATGCCTGCTCAGCTGCCTGATAATCGCCAGCTGGGCCGCAGGATTCATGCCTGCTCAGCTGCCTGATAATCGCCAGCTGGGCCGCAGGATTCATGCCTGCTCAGCTGCCTGATAATCGCCAGCTGGGCCGCAGGATTCATGCCTGCTCAGCTGCCTGATAATCGCCAGCTGGGCCGCAGGATTCATGCCTGCTCAGCTGCCTGATAATCGCCAGCTGGGCCGCAGGATTCATGCCTGCTCAGCTGCCTGATAATCGCCAGCTGGGCCGCAGGATTCATGCCTGCTCAGCTGCCTGATAATCGCCAGCTGGGCCGCAGGATTCATGCCTGCTCAGCTGCCTGATAATCGCCAGCTGGGCCGCAGGATTCATGCCTGCTCAGCTGCCTGATAATCGCCAGCTGGGCCGCAGGATTCATGCCTGCTCAGCTGCTTGATTCTTGCCTGCTGAGGCACATGATCCGTGCAGGAGAGCTACCTGATCAGCACATGAGCAGTCACATGATCAGTGCCTCTCAGTCACCTGATCACTGCATGACAGGCACGTGATCAGTGCCTGCTGAGGTGCGGGATCAGCGCCTGCTCAGCTGCCTGATAATCGCCAGCTGGGCCGCAGGATTCATGCCTGCTCAGCTGCCTGATAATCGCCAGCTGGGCCGCAGGATTCATGCCTGCTCAGCTGCCTGATAATCGCCAGCTGGGCCGCAGGATTCATGCCTGCTCAGCTGCCTGATAATCGCCAGCTGGGCCGCAGGATTCATGCCTGCTCAGCTGCCTGATAATCGCCAGCTGGGCCGCAGGATTCATGCCTGCTCAGCTGCCTGATAATCGCCAGCTGGGCCGCAGGATTCATGCCTGCTCAGCTGCCTGATTCTTGCCTGCTGAGGCACATGATCCGTGCTGGAGAGCTGCCTGATCAGCACATGAGCAGTCACATGATCATGCCTCTCAGTCACCTGATCACTGCATGACAGGCACGTGATCAGTGCCTGCTGTGGATGCCTGCTCAGCTGCCTGATAATCGCCAGCTGGGCCGCAGGATTCATGCCTGCTCAGCTGCCTGATAATCGCCAGCTGGGCCGCAGGATTCATGCCTGCTCAGCTGCCTGATAATCGCCAGCTGGGCCGCAGGATTCATGCCTGCTCAGCTGCCTGATAATCGCCAGCTGGGCCGCAGGATTCATGCCTGCTCAGCTGCCTGATAATCGCCAGCTGGGCCGCAGGATTCATGCCTGCTCAGCTGCCTGATTCTTGCCAGCTGGGCACATGATCCATGCAGGAGAGCTGCCTGATCAGCACATGAGCAGTCACATGATCAGCGCCTCTCAGTCACCTGATCACTGCATGACAGGCACGTGATCAGTGCCTGCTGAGGTGCGGGATCAGCGCCTGCTCAGCTGCCTGATAATCGCCAGCTGGGCCGCAGGATTCATGCCTGCTCAGCTGCCTGATAATCGCCAGCTGGGCCGCAGGATTCATGCCTGCTCAGCTGCCTGATAATCGCCAGCTGGGCCGCAGGATTCATGCCTGCTCAGCTGCTTGATTCTTGCCTGCTGAGGCACATGATCCGTGCAGGAGAGCTACCTGATCAGCACATGAGCAGTCACATGATCAGCGCCTCTCAGTCACCTGATCACTGCATGACAGGCACGTGATCAGTGCCTGCTGAGGTGCGGGATCAGCGCCTGCTCAGCTGCCTGATAATCGCCAGCTGGGCCGCAGGATTCATGCCTGCTCAGCTGCCTGATAATCGCCAGCTGGGCCGCAGGATTCATGCCTGCTCAGCTGCCTGATAATCGCCAGCTGGGCCGCAGGATTCATGCCTGCTCAGCTGCCTGATAATCGCCAGCTGGGCCGCAGGATTCATGCCTGCTCAGCTGCCTGATAATCGCCAGCTGGGCCGCAGGATTCATGCCTGCTCAGCTGCCTGATAATCGCCAGCTGGGCCGCAGGATTCATGCCTGCTCAGCTGCCTGATAATCGCCAGCTGGGCCGCAGGATTCATGCCTGCTCAGCTGCCTGATAATCGCCAGCTGGGCCGCAGGATTCATGCCTGCTCAGCTGCCTGATAATCGCCAGCTGGGCCGCAGGATTCATGCCTGCTCAGCTGCTTGATTCTTGCCTGCTGAGGCACATGATCCGTGCAGAGCTACCTGATCAGCACATGAGCAGTCACATGATCAGCGCCTCTCAGTCACCTGATCACTGCATGACAGGCACGTGATCAGTGCCTGCTGAGGTGCGGGATCAGCGCCTGCTCAGCTGCCTGATAATCGCCAGCTGGGCCGCAGGATTCATGCCTGCTCAGCTGCCTGATAATCGCCAGCTGGGCCGCAGGATTCATGCCTGCTCAGCTGCCTGATAATCGCCAGCTGGGCCGCAGGATTCATGCCTGCTCAGCTGCCTGATAATCGCCAGCTGGGCCGCAGGATTCATGCCTGCTCAGCTGCCTGATAATCGCCAGCTGGGCCGCAGGATTCATGCCTGCTCAGCTGCCTGATAATCGCCAGCTGGGCCGCAGGATTCATGCCTGCTCAGCTGCCTGATAATCGCCAGCTGGGCCGCAGGATTCATGCCTGCTCAGCTGCCTGATAATCGCCAGCTGGGCCGCAGGATTCATGCCTGCTCAGCTGCCTGATAATCGCCAGCTGGGCCGCAGGATTCATGCCTGCTCAGCTGCCTGATAATCGCCAGCTGGGCCGCAGGATTCATGCCTGCTCAGCTGCCTGATAATCGCCAGCTGGGCCGCAGGATTCATGCCTGCTCAGCTGCCTGATAATCGCCAGCTGGGCCGCAGGATTCATGCCTGCTCAGCTGCCTGATAATCGCCAGCTGGGCCGCAGGATTCATGCCTGCTCAGCTGCCTGATAATCGCCAGCTGGGCCGCAGGATTCATGCCTGCTCAGCTGCCTGATAATCGCCAGCTGGGCCGCAGGATTCATGCCTGCTCAGCTGCCTGATAATCGCCAGCTGGGCCGCAGGATTCATGCCTGCTCAGCTGCTTGATTCTTGCCTGCTGAGGCACATGATCCGTGCAGGAGAGCTACCTGATCAGCACATGAGCAGTCACATGATCAGCGCCTCTCAGTCACCTGATCACTGCATGACAGGCACGTGATCAGTGCCTGCTGAGGTGCGGGATCAGCGCCTGCTCAGCTGCCTGATAATCGCCAGCTGGGCCGCAGGATTCATGCCTGCTCAGCTGCCTGATAATCGCCAGCTGGGCCGCAGGATTCATGCCTGCTCAGCTGCCTGATAATCGCCAGCTGGGCCGCAGGATTCATGCCTGCTCAGCTGCCTGATAATCGCCAGCTGGGCCGCAGGATTCATGCCTGCTCAGCTGCCTGATAATCGCCAGCTGGGCCGCAGGATTCATGCCTGCTCAGCTGCCTGATAATCGCCAGCTGGGCCGCAGGATTCATGCCTGCTCAGCTGCCTGATAATCGCCAGCTGGGCCGCAGGATTCATGCCTGCTCAGCTGCCTGATAATCGCCAGCTGGGCCGCAGGATTCATGCCTGCTCAGCTGCCTGATAATCGCCAGCTGGGCCGCAGGATTCATGCCTGCTCAGCTGCCTGATAATCGCCAGCTGGGCCGCAGGATTCATGCCTGCTCAGCTGCTTGATTCTTGCCTGCTGAGGCACATGATCCGTGCAGGAGAGCTACCTGATCAGCACATGAGCAGTCACATGATCAGCGCCTCTCAGTCACCTGATCACTGCATGACAGGCACGTGATCAGTGCCTGCTGAGGTGCGGGATCAGCGCCTGCTCAGCTGCCTGATAATCGCCAGCTGGGCCGCAGGATTCATGCCTGCTCAGCTGCCTGATAATCGCCAGCTGGGCCGCAGGATTCATGCCTGCTCAGCTGCCTGATAATCGCCAGCTGGGCCGCAGGATTCATGCCTGCTCAGCTGCCTGATAATCGCCAGCTGGGCCGCAGGATTCATGCCTGCTCAGCTGCCTGATAATCGCCAGCTGGGCCGCAGGATTCATGCCTGCTCAGCTGCCTGATAATCGCCAGCTGGGCCGCAGGATTCATGCCTGCTCAGCTGCCTGATAATCGCCAGCTGGGCCGCAGGATTCATGCCTGCTCAGCTGCCTGATAATCGCCAGCTGCAGGATTCATGCCTGCTCAGCTGCCTGATAATCGCCAGCTGGGCCGCAGGATTCATGCCTGCTCAGCTGCCTGATAATCGCCAGCTGGGCCGCAGGATTCATGCCTGCTCAGCTGCCTGATAATCGCCAGCTGGGCCGCAGGATTCATGCCTGCTCAGCTGCCTGATAATCGCCAGCTGGGCCGCAGGATTCATGCCTGCTCAGCTGCCTGATAATCGCCAGCTGGGCCGCAGGATTCATGCCTGCTCAGCTGCCTGATAATCGCCAGCTGGGCCGCAGGATTCATGCCTGCTCAGCTGCCTGATAATCGCCAGCTGGGCCGCAGGATTCATGCCTGCTCAGCTGCCTGATAATCGCCAGCTGGGCGGGATTCATGCCTGCTCAGCTGCCTGATAATCGCCAGCTGGGCCGCAGGATTCATGCCTGCTCAGCTGCCTGATAATCGCCAGCTGGGCCGCAGGATTCATGCCTGCTCAGCTGCCTGATAATCGCCAGCTGGGCCGCAGGATTCATGCCTGCTCAGCTGCCTGATAATCGCCAGCTGGGCCGCAGGATTCATGCCTGCTCAGCTGCCTGATAATCGCCAGCTGGGCCGCAGGATTCATGCCTGCTCAGCTGCCTGATAATCGCCAGCTGGGCCGCAGGATTCATGCCTGCTCAGCTGCCTGATAATCGCCAGCTGGGCCGCAGGATTCATGCCTGCTCAGCTGCTTGATTCTTGCCTGCTGAGGCACATGATCCGTGCAGGAGAGCTACCTGATCAGCACATGAGCAGTCACATGATCAGCGCCTCTCAGTCACCTGATCACTGCATGACAGGCACGTGATCAGTGCCTGCTGGTGCGGGATCAGCGCCTGCTCAGCTGCCTGATAATCGCCAGCTGGGCCGCAGGATTCATGCCTGCTCAGCTGCCTGATAATCGCCAGCTGGGCCGCAGGATTCATGCCTGCTCAGCTGCCTGATAATCGCCAGCTGGGCCGCAGGATTCATGCCTGCTCAGCTGCCTGATTCTTGCCTGCTGAGGCACATGATCCGTGCAGGAGAGCTACCTGATCAGCACATGAGCAGTCACATGATCAGCGCCTCTCAGTCACCTGATCACTGCATGACAGGCACGTGATCATGCCTGCTGAGGTGCGGGATCAGCGCCTGCTCACCTGCCTGATAATCGCCAGCTGATTCATGCCTGCTCAGCTGCCTGATAATCGCCAGCTGGGCCGCAGGATTCATGCCTGCTCAGCTGCCTGATAATCGCCAGCTGGGCCGCAGGATTCATGCCTGCTCAGCTGCCTGATAATCGCCAGCTGGGCCGCAGGATTCATGCCTGCTCAGCTGCTTGATTCTTGCCTGCTGAGGCACATGATCCGTGCAGGAGAGCTACCTGATCAGCACATGAGCAGTCACATGATCAGCGCCTCTCAGTCACCTGATCACTGCATGACAGGCACGTGATCAGTGCCTGCTGAGGTGCGGGATCAGCGCCTGCTCAGCTGCCTGATAATCGCCAGCTGGGCCGCAGGATTCATGCCTGCTCAGCTGCCTGATAATCGCCAGCTGGGCCGCAGGATTCATGCCTGCTCAGCTGCCTGATAACGCCAGCTGGGCCGCAGGATTCATGCCTGCTCAGCTGCCTGATCAGCTGGGCCGCAGGATTCATGCCTGCTCAGCTGCCTGATAATCGCCAGCTGGGCCGCAGGATTCATGCCTGCTCAGCTGCCTGATAATCGCCAGCTGGGCCGCAGGATTCATGCCTGCTCAGCTGCCTGATAATCGCCAGCTGGGCCGCAGGATTCATGCCTGCTCAGCTGCCTGATAATCGCCAGCTGGGCCGCAGGATTCATGCCTGCTCAGCTGCCTGATAATCGCCAGCTGGGCCGCAGGATTCATGCCTGCTCAGCTGCCTGATAATCGCCAGCTGGGCCGCAGGATTCATGCCTGCTCAGCTGCTTGATTCTTGCCTGCTGAGGCACATGATCCGTGCAGGAGAGCTACCTGATCAGCACATGAGCAGTCACATGATCAGCGCCTCAGTCACCTGACTGCATGACAGGCACGTGATCAGTGCCTGCTGAGGTGCGGGATCAGCGCCTGCTCAGCTGCCTGATAATCGCCAGCTGGGCCGCAGGATTCATGCCTGCTCAGCTGCCTGATAATCGCCAGCTGGGCCGCAGGATTCATGCCTGCTCAGCTGCCTGATAATCGCCAGCTGGGCCGCAGGATTCATGCCTGCTCAGCTGCTTGATTCTTGCCTGCTGAGGCACATGATCCGTGCAGGAGAGCTACCTGATCAGCACATGAGCAGTCACATGATCAGCGCCTCTCAGTCACCTGATCACTGCATGACAGGCACGTGATCAGTGCCTGCTGAGGTGCGGGATCAGCGCCTGCTCAGCTGCCTGATAATCGCCAGCTGGGCCGCAGGATTCATGCCTGCTCAGCTGCCTGATAATCGCCAGCTGGGCCGCAGGATTCATGCCTGCTCAGCTGCCTGATAATCGCCAGCTGGGCCGCAGGATTCATGCCTGCTCAGCTGCCTGATAATCGCCAGCTGGGCCGCAGGATTCATGCCTGCTCAGCTGCCTGATAATCGCCAGCTGGGCCGGGATTCATGCCTGCTCAGCTGCCTGATAATCGCCAGCTGGGCCGCAGGATTCATGCCTGCTCAGCTGCCTGATAATCGCCAGCTGGGCCGCAGGATTCATGCCTGCTCAGCTGCCTGATAATCGCCAGCTGGGCCGCAGGATTCATGCCTGCTCAGCTGCCTGATAATCGCCAGCTGGGCCGCAGGATGCCTGCTCAGCTGCCTGATAATCGCCAGCTGGGCCGCAGGATTCATGCCTGCTCAGCTGCCTGATAATCGCCAGCTGGGCCGCAGGATTCATGCCTGCTCAGCTGCCTGATAATCGCCAGCTGGGCCGCAGGATTCATGCCTGCTCAGCTGCCTGATAATCGCCAGCTGGGCCGCAGGATTCATGCCTGCTCAGCTGCCTGATAATCGCCAGCTGGGCCGCAGGATTCATGCCTGCTCAGCTGCTTGATTCTTGCCTGCTGAGGCACATGATCCGTGCAGGAGAGCTACCTGATCAGCACATGAGCAGTCACATGATCAGCGCCTCTCAGTCACCTGATCACTGCATGACAGGCACGTGATCAGTGCCTGCTGAGGTGCGGGATCAGCGCCTGCTCAGCTGCCTGATAATCGCCAGCTGGGCCGCAGGATTCATGCCTGCTCAGCTGCCTGATAATCGCCAGCTGGGCCGCAGGATTCATGCCTGCTCAGCTGCCTGATAATCGCCAGCTGGGCCGCAGGATTCATGCCTGCTCAGCTGCCTGATAATCGCCAGCTGGGCCGCAGGATTCATGCCTGCTCAGCTGCCTGATAATCGCCAGCTGGGCCGCAGGATTCATGCCTGCTCAGCTGCCTGATAATCGCCAGCTGGGCCGCAGGATTCATGCCTGCTCAGCTGCCTGATAATCGCCAGCTGGGCCGCAGGATTCATGCCTGCTCAGCTGCCTGATAATCGCCAGCTGGGCCGCAGGATTCATGCCTGCTCAGCTGCCTGATAATCGCCAGCTGGGCCGCAGGATTCATGCCTGCTCAGCTGCTTGATTCTTGCCTGCTGAGGCACATGATCCGTGCAGGAGAGCTACCTGATCAGCACATGAGCAGTCACATGATCAGCGCTCTCAGTCACCTGATCACTGGGCGTGAGTGCCTGCTGAGGTGCGGGATCAGCGCCTGCTCAGCTGCCTGATAATCGCCAGCTGGGCCGCAGGATTCATGCTCAGCTGCCTGATAATCGCCAGCTGGGCCGCAGGATTCATGCCTGCTCAGCTGCCTGATAATCGCCAGCTGGGCCGCAGGATTCATGCCTGCTCAGCTGCCTGATAATCGCCAGCTGGGCCGCAGGATTCATGCCTGCTCAGCTGCCTGATAATCGCCAGCTGGGCCGCAGGATTCATGCCTGCTCAGCTGCCTGATAACAGCTGGGCCGCAGGATTCATGCCTGCTCAGCTGCCTGATAATCGCCAGCTGGGCCGCAGGATTCATGCCTGCTCAGCTGCCTGATAATCGCCAGCTGGGCCGCAGGATTCATGCCTGCTCAGCTGCCTGATAATCGCCAGCTGGGCCGCAGGATTCATGCCTGCTCAGCTGCCTGATAATCGCCAGCTGGGCCGCAGGATTCATGCCTGCTCAGCTGCTTGATTCTTGCCTGCTGAGGCACATGATCCGTGCAGGAGAGCTACCTGATCAGCACATGAGCAGTCACATGATCAGCGCCTCTCAGTCACCTGATCACTGCATGACAGGCACGTGATCAGTGCCTGCTGAGGTGCGGGATCAGCGCCTGCTCAGCTGCCTGATAATCGCCAGCTGGGCCGCAGGATTCATGCCTGCTCAGCTGCCTGATAATCGCCAGCTGGGCCGCAGGATTCATGCCTGCTCAGCTGCCTGATAATCGCCAGCTGGGCCGCAGGATTCATGCCTGCTCAGCTGCCTGATAATCGCCAGCTGGGCCGCAGGATTCATGCCTGCTCAGCTGCCTGATAATCGCCAGCTGGGCCGCAGGATTCATGCCTGCTCAGCTGCCTGATAATCGCCAGCTGGGCCGCAGGATTCATGCCTGCTCAGCTGCCTGATAATCGCCAGCTGGGCCGCAGGATTCATGCCTGCTCAGCTGCCTGATAATCGCCAGCTGGGCCGCAGGATTCATGCCTGCTCAGCTGCCTGATAATCGCCAGCTGGGCCGCAGGATTCATGCCTGCTCAGCTGCCTGATAATCGCCAGCTGGGCCGCAGGATTCATGCCTGCTCAGCTGCCTGATAATCGCCAGCTGGGCCGCAGGATTCATGCCTGCTCAGCTGCCTGATAATCGCCAGCTGGGCCGCAGGATTCATGCCTGCTCAGCTGCTTGATTCTTGCCTGCTGAGGCACATGATCCGTGCAGGAGAGCTACCTGATCAGCACATGAGCAGTCACATGATCAGCGCTCTCAGTCACCTGATCACTGCATGACAGGCACGTGATCAGTGCCTGCTGAGGTGCGGATCAGCGCCTGCTCAGCTGCCTGATAATCGCCAGCTGGGCCGCAGGATTCATGCCTGCTCAGCTGCCTGATAATCGCCAGCTGGGCCGCAGGATTCATGCCTGCTCAGCTGCCTGATAATCGCCAGCTGGGCCGCAGGATTCATGCCTGCTCAGCTGCCTGATAATCGCCAGCTGGGCCGCAGGATTCATGCCTGCTCAGCTGCCTGATAATCGCCAGCTGGGCCGCAGGATTCATGCCTGCTCAGCTGCCTGATAATCGCCAGCTGGGCCGCAGGATTCATGCCTGCTCAGCTGCCTGATAATCGCCAGCTGGGCCGCAGGATTCATGCCTGCTCAGCTGCCTGATAATCGCCAGCTGGGCCGCAGGATTCATGCCTGCTCAGCTGCCTGATAATCGCCAGCTGGGCCGCAGGATTCATGCCTGCTCAGCTGCCTGATAATCGCCAGCTGGGCCGCAGGATTCATGCCTGCTCAGCTGCTTGACTTGCCTGCTGAGGCACATGATCCGTGCAGGAGAGCTACCTGATCAGCACATGAGCAGTCACATGATCAGCGCCTCTCAGTCACCTGATCACTGCATGACAGGCACGTGATCAGTGCCTGCGGGATCAGCGCCTGCTCAGCTGCCTGATAATCGCCAGCTGGGCCGCAGGATTCATGCCTGCTCAGCTGCCTGATAATCGCCAGCTGGGCCGCAGGATTCATGCCTGCTCAGCTGCCTGATAATCGCCAGCTGGGCCGCAGGATTCATGCCTGCTCAGCTGCCTGATAATCGCCAGCTGGGCCGCAGGATTCATGCCTGCTCAGCTGCCTGATAATCGCCAGCTGGGCCGCAGGATTCATGCCTGCTCAGCTGCCTGATAATCGCCAGCTGGGCCGCAGGATTCATGCCTGCTCAGCTGCCTGATAATCGCCAGCTGGGCCGCAGGATTCATGCCTGCTCAGCTGCCTGATAACGCCAGCTGGGCCGCAGGATTCATGCCTGCTCAGCTGCCTGATAACCCAGCTGGGCCGCAGGATTCATGCCTGCTCAGCTGCCTGATAACCAGCTGGGCCGCAGGATTCATGCCTGCTCAGCTGCCTGATAATCGCCAGCTGGGCCGCAGGATTCATGCCTGCTCAGCTGCCTGATAATCGCCAGCTGGGCCGCAGGATTCATGCCTGCTCAGCTGCCTGATAATCGCCAGCTGGGCCGCAGGATTCATGCCTGCTCAGCTGCCTGATAATCGCCAGCTGGGCCGCAGGATTCATGCCTGCTCAGCTGCCTGATAATCGCCAGCTGGGCCGCAGGATTCATGCCTGCTCAGCTGCCTGATAATCGCCAGCTGGGCCGCAGGATTCATGCCTGCTCAGCTGCCTGATAATCCAGCTGGGCCGCAGGATTCATGCCTGCTCAGCTGCCTGATAATCGCCAGCTGGGCCGCAGGATTCATGCCTGCTCAGCTGCCTGATAATCGCCAGCTGGGCCGCAGGATTCATGCCTGCTCAGCTGCCTGATAATCGCCAGCTGGGCCGCAGGATTCATGCCTGCTCAGCTGCCTGATAATCGCCAGCTGGGCCGCAGGATTCATGCCTGCTCAGCTGCCTGATAATCGCCAGCTGGGCCGCAGGATTCATGCCTGCTCAGCTGCCTGATAATCGCCAGCTGGGCCGCAGGATTCATGCCTGCTCAGCTGCCTGATAATCGCCAGCTGGGCCGCAGGATTCATGCCTGCTCAGCTGCCTGATAATCGCCAGCTGGGCCGCAGGATTCATGCCTGCTCAGCTGCTTGATTCTTGCCTGCTGAGGCACATGATCCGTGCAGGAGAGCTACCTGATCAGCACATGAGCAGTCACATGATCAGCGCCTCTCAGTCACCTGATCACTGCATGACAGGCACGTGATCAGTGCCTGCTGAGGTGCGGGATCAGCGCCTGCTCAGCTGCCTGATAATCGCCAGCTGGGCCGCAGGATTCATGCCTGCTCAGCTGCCTGATAATCGCCAGCTGGGCCGCAGGATTCATGCCTGCTCAGCTGCCTGATAATCGCCAGCTGGGCCGCAGGATTCATGCCTGCTCAGCTGCTTGATTCTTGCCTGCTGAGGCACATGATCCGTGCAGGAGAGCTACCTGATCAGCACATGAGCAGTCACATGATCAGCGCTCTCAGCTGATCACTGCATGACAGGCACGTGATCAGTGCCTGCTGGGTGCGGGATCAGCGCCTGCTCAGCTGCCTGATAATCGCCAGCTGGGCCGCAGGATTCATGCCTGCTCAGCTGCCTGATAATCGCCAGCTGGGCCGCAGGATTCATGCCTGCTCAGCTGCCTGATAATCGCCAGCTGGGCCGCAGGATTCATGCCTGCTCAGCTGCTTGATTCTTGCCTGCTGAGGCACATGATCCGTGCAGGAGAGCTACCTGATCAGCACATGAGCAGTCACATGATCAGCGCCTCTCAGTCACCTGATCACTGCATGACAGGCACGTGATCAGTGCCTGCTGAGGTGCGGGATCAGCGCCTGCTCAGCTGCCTGATAATCGCCAGCTGGGCCGCAGGATTCATGCCTGCTCAGCTGCCTGATAATCGCCAGCTGGGCCGCAGGATTCATCAGCTGCCTGATCGCCAGCTGGGCCGCAGGATTCATGCCTGCTCAGCTGCCTGATAATCGCCAGCTGGGCCGCAGGATTCATGCCTGCTCAGCTGCCTGATAATCGCCAGCTGGGCCGCAGGATTCATGCCTGCTCAGCTGCCTGATAATCGCCAGCTGGGCCGCAGGATTCATGCCTGCTCAGCTGCCTGATAATCGCCAGCTGGGCCGCAGGATTCATGCCTGCTCAGCTGCCTGATAATCGCCAGCTGGGCCGCAGGATTCATGCCTGCTCAGCTGCCTGATAATCGCCAGCTGGGCCGCAGGATTCATGCCTGCTCAGCTGCTTGATTCTTGCCTGCTGAGGCACATGATCCGTGCAGGAGAGCCACCTGATCAGCACATGAGCAGTCACATGATCAGCGCCTCAGTCACCTGATCACTGCATGACAGGCACGTGATCAGTGCCTGCTGAGTGGATCAGCGCCTGCTCAGCTGCCTGATAATCGCCAGCTGGGCCGCAGGATTCATGCCTGCTCAGCTGCCTGATAATCGCCAGCTGGGCCGCAGGATTCATGCCTGCTCAGCTGCCTGATAATCGCCAGCTGGGCCGCAGGATTCATGCCTGCTCAGCTGCTTGATTCTTGCCTGCTGAGCACATGATCCGTGCAGGAGAGCTACCTGATCAGCACATGAGCAGTCACATGATCAGCGCCTCTCAGTCACCTGATCACTGCATGACAGGCACGTGATCAGTGCCTGCTGAGGTGCGGGATCAGCGCCTGCTCAGCTGCCTGATAATCGCCAGCTGGGCCGCAGGATTCATGCCTGCTCAGCTGCCTGATAATCGCCAGCTGGGCCGCAGGATTCATGCCTGCTCAGCTGCCTGATAATCGCCAGCTGGGCCGCAGGATTCATGCCTGCTCAGCTGCTTGATTCTTGCCTGCTGGGCACATGATCCGTGCAGCAGAGCTACCTGATCAACACATGAGCAGTCACATGATCATGCCTGCTCAGCCTGATCACTGCATGACAGGGACGTGCCTGCTGAGGTGCGGGATCATGCCTGCTCAGCTGCCTGATAATCGCCAGCTGGGCCGCAGGATTCATGCCTGCTCAGCTGCCTGATAATCGCCAGCTGGGCCGCAGGATTCATGCCTGCTCAGCTGCCTGATAATCGCCAGCTGGGCCGCAGGATTCATGCCTGCTCAGCTGCCTGATAATCGCCAGCTGGGCCGCAGGATTCATGCCTGCTCAGCTGCCTGATAATGCTCGCAGGATTCATGCCTGCTCAGCTGCCTGATAATCGCCAGCTGGGCCGCAGGATTCATGCCTGCTCAGCTGCCTGATCGCCAGCTGGGCCGCAGGATTCATGCCTGCTCAGCTGCCTGATAATCGCCAGCTGGGTCGCAGGATTCATGCCTGCTCAGCTGCCCGATAATCGCCAGCTGGGCCGGATTTCCTGCTCAGCTGCCTGATAATCGCCAGCTGGGCCGCAGGATTCATGCCTGCTCAGCTGCCTGATAATCGCCAGCTGGGCCGCAGGATTCATGCCTGCTCAGCTGCCTGATAATCGCCAGCTGGGCCGCAGGATTCATGCCTGCTCAGCTGCCTGATAATCGCCAGCTGGGCCGCAGGATTCATGCCTGCTCAGCTGCCTGATAATCGCCAGCTGGGCCGCAGGATTCATGCCTGCTCAGCTGCCTGATAATCGCCAGCTGGGCCGCAGGATTCATGCCTGCTCAGCTGCCTGATAATCGCCAGCTGGGCCGCAGGATTCATGCCTGCTCAGCTGCCTGATAATCGCCAGCTGGGCCGCAGGATTCATGCCTGCTCAGCTGCCTGATAATCGCCAGCTGGGCCGCAGGATTCATGCCTGCTCAGCTGCCTGATAATCGCCAGCTGGGCCGCAGGATTCATGCCTGCTCAGCTGCCTGATAATCGCCAGCTGGGCCGCAGGATTCATGCCTGCTCAGCTGCCTGATAATCGCCAGCTGGGCCGCAGGATTCATGCCTGCTCAGCTGCCTGATAATCGCCAGCTGGGCCGCAGGATTCATGCCTGCTCAGCTGCCTGATAATCGCCAGCTGGGCCGCAGGATTCATGCCTGCTCAGCTGCTTGATTCTTGCCTGCTGAGGCACATGATCCGTGCAGGAGAGCTACCTGATCAGCACATGAGCAGTCACATGATCAGCGCCTCTCAGTCACCTGATCACTGCATGACAGGCACGTGATCAGTGCCTGCTGAGGTGCGGGATCAGCGCCTGCTCAGCTGCCTGATAATCGCCAGCTGGGCCGCAGGATTCATGCCTGCTCAGCTGCCTGATAATCGCCAGCTGGGCCGCAGGATTCATGCCTGCTCAGCTGCCTGATAATCGCCAGCTGGGCCGCAGGATTCATGCCTGCTCAGCTGCTTGATTCTTGCCTGCTGAGGCACATGATCCGTGCAGGAGAGCTACCTGATCAGCACATGAGCAGTCACATGATCAGCGCCTCTCAGTCACCCACTGCATGACAGGCACGTGATCAGTGCCTGCTGAGGTGCGGGATCAGCGCCTGCTCAGCTGCCTGATAATCGCCAGCTGGGCCGCAGGATTCATGCCTGCTCAGCTGCCTGATAATCGCCAGCTGGGCCGCAGGATTCATGCCTGCTCAGCTGCCTGATAATCGCCAGCTGGGCCGCAGGATTCATGCCTGCTCAGCTGCCTGATAATCGCCAGCTGGGCCGCAGGATTCATGCCTGCTCAGCTGCTTGATTCTTGCCTGCTGGGCACATGATCCGTGCAGGAGAGCTGCCTGATCAGCACATGAGCAGTCACATGATCAGCGCCTCTCAGTCACCTGATCACTGCATGACAGGCACGTGATCAGTGCCTGCTGAGGTGCGGGATCAGCGCCTGCTCAGCTGCCTGATAATCGCCAGCTGGGCCGCAGGATTCATGCCTGCTCAGCTGCCTGATAATCGCCAGCTGGGCCGCAGGATTCATGCCTGCTCAGCTGCCTGATAATCGCCAGCTGGGCCGCAGGATTCATGCCTGCTCAGCTGCCTGATAATCGCCAGCTGGGCCGCAGGATTCATGCCTGCTCAGCTGCCTGATAATCGCCAGCTGGGCCGCAGGATTCATGCCTGCTCAGCTGCCTGATAATCGCCAGCTGGGCCGCAGGATTCATGCCTGCTCAGCTGCCTGATAATCGCCAGCTGGGCCGCAGGATTCATGCCTGCTCAGCTGCCTGATAATCGCCAGCTGGGCCGCAGGATTCATGCCTGCTCAGCTGCCTGATAATCGCCAGCTGGGCCGCAGGATTCATGCCTGCTCAGCTGCCTGATAATCGCCAGCTGGGCCGGGATTCATGCCTGCTCAGCTGCCTGATAATCGCCAGCTGGGCCGCAGGATTCATGCCTGCTCAGCTGCTTGATTCTTGCCTGCTGAGGCACATGATCCGTGCAGGAGAGCTACCTGATCAGCACATGAGCAGTCACATGATCAGCGCTCTCAGTCACCTGATCACTGCATGACAGGCACGTGATCAGTGCCTGCTGAGGTGCGGGATCAGCGCCTGCTCAGCTGCCTGATAATCGCCAGCTGGGCCGCAGGATTCATGCCTGCTCAGCTGCCTGATAATCGCCAGCTGGGCCGCAGGATTCATGCCTGCTCAGCTGCCTGATAATCGCCAGCTGGGCCGCAGGATTCATGCCTGCTCAGCTGCTTGATTCTTGCCTGCTGAGGCACATGATCCGTGCAGGAGAGCTACCTGATCAGCACATGCAGTCACATGATCAGCGCCTCTCAGTCACCTGATCACTGCATGACAGGCACGTGATCAGTGCCTGCTGAGGTGCGGGATCAGCGCCTGCTCAGCTGCCTGATAATCGCCAGCTGGGCCGCAGGATTCATGCCTGCTCAGCTGCCTGATAATCGCCAGCTGGGCCGCAGGATTCATGCCTGCTCAGCTGCCTGATAATCAGCTGGGCCGCAGGATTCATGCCTGCTCAGCTGCCTGATAATCGCCAGCTGGGCCGCAGGATTCATGCCTGCTCAGCTGCCTGATAACGCCAGCTGGGCCGCAGGATTCATGCCTGCTCAGCTGCCTGATAATCGCCAGCTGGGCCGCAGGATTCATGCCTGCTCAGCTGCCTGATAATCGCCAGCTGGGCCGCAGGATTCATGCCTGCTCAGCTGCCTGATAATCGCCAGCTGGGCCGCAGGATTCATGCCTGCTCAGCTGCCTGATAATCGCCAGCTGGGCCGCAGGATTCATGCCTGCTCAGCTGCCTGATAATCGCCAGCTGGGCCGCAGGATTCATGCCTGCTCAGCTGCCTGATAATCGCCAGCTGGGCCGCATTCATGCCTGCTCAGCTGCCTGATAATCGCCAGCTGGGCCGCAGGATTCATGCCTGCTCAGCTGCCTGATAATCGCCAGCTGGGCCGCAGGATTCATGCCTGCTCAGCTGCCTGATAATCGCCAGCTGGGCCGCAGGATTCATGCCTGCTCAGCTGCTTGATTCTTGCCTGCTGAGGCACATGATCCGTGCAGGAGAGCTACCTGATCAGCACATGAGCAGTCACATGATCAGCGCCTCTCAGTCACCTGATCTGCATGACAGGCACGTGATCAGTGCCTGCTGAGGTGCGGGATCAGCGCCTGCTCAGCTGCCTGATAATCGCCAGCTGGGCCGCAGGATTCATGCCTGCTCAGCTGCCTGATAATCGCCAGCTGGGCCGCAGGATTCATGCCTGCTCAGCTGCCTGATAATCGCCAGCTGGGCCGCAGGATTCATGCCTGCTCAGCTGCCTGATAATCGCCAGCTGGGCCGCAGGATTCATGCCTGCTCAGCTGCCTGATAATCGCCAGCTGGGCCGCAGGATTCATGCCTGCTCAGCTGCCTGATAATCGCCAGCTGGGCCGCAGGATTCATGCCTGCTCAGCTGCCTGATAATCGCCAGCTGGGCCGCAGGATTCATGCCTGCTCAGCTGCCTGATAATCGCCAGCTGGGCCGCAGGATTCATGCCTGCTCAGCTGCTTGATTCTTGCCTGCTGAGGCATGATCCGCAGGAGAGCTACCTGATCAGCACATGAGCAGTCACATGATCAGCGCCTCTCAGTCACCTGATCACTGCATGACAGGCACGTGATCAGTGCCTGCTGAGGTGCGGGATCAGCGCCTGCTCAGCTGCCTGATAATCGCCAGCTGGGCCGCAGGATTCATGCCTGCTCAGCTGCCTGATAATCGCCAGCTGGGCCGCAGGATTCATGCCTGCTCAGCTGCCTGATAATCGCCAGCTGGGCCGCAGGATTCATGCCTGCTCAGCTGCCTGATAATCGCCAGCTGGGCCGCAGGATTCATGCCTGCTCAGCTGCCTGATAATCGCCAGCTGGGCCGCAGGATTCATGCCTGCTCAGCTGCTTGATTCTTGCCTGCTGAGGCACATGATCCGTGCAGGAGAGCTACCTGATCAGCACATGAGCAGTCACATGATCAGCGCTCTCAGTCACCTGATCACTGCATGACAGGCACGTGATCAGTGCCTGCTGAGGTGCGGGATCAGCGCCTGCTCAGCTGCCTGATAATCGCCAGCTGGGCCGCAGGATTCATGCCTGCTCAGCTGCCTGATAATCGCCAGCTGGGCCGCAGGATTCATGCCTGCTCAGCTGCCTGATAATCGCCAGCTGGGCCGCAGGATTCATGCCTGCTCAGCTGCCTGATAATCGCCAGCTGGGCCGCAGGATTCATGCCTGCTCAGCTGCCTGATAATCGCCAGCTGGGCCGCAGGATTCATGCCTGCTCAGCTGCCTGATAATCGCCAGCTGGGCCGCAGGATTCATGCCTGCTCAGCTGCCTGATAATCGCCAGCTGGGCCGCAGGATTCATGCCTGCTCAGCTGCCTGATAATCGCCAGCTGGGCCGCAGGATTCATGCCTGCTCAGCTGCCTGATAATCGCCAGCTGGGCCGCAGGATTCATGCCTGCTCAGCTGCCTGATAATCGCCAGCTGGGCCGCAGGATTCATGCCTGCTCAGCTGCCTGATAATCGCCAGCTGGGCCGCAGGATTCATGCCTGCTCAGCTGCCTGATAATCGCCAGCTGGGCCGCAGGATTCATGCCTGCTCAGCTGCCTGATAATCGCCAGCTGGGCCGCAGGATTCATGCCTGCTCAGCTGCCTGATAATCGCCAGCTGGGCCGCAGGATTCATGCCTGCTCAGCTGCCTGATAATCGCCAGCTGGGCCGCAGGATTCATGCCTGCTCAGCTGCCTGATAATCGCCAGCTGGGCCGCAGGATTCATGCCTGCTCAGCTGCCTGATAATCGCCAGCTGGGCCGCAGGATTCATGCCTGCTCAGCTGCCTGATAATCGCCAGCTGGGCCGCAGGATTCATGCCTGCTCAGCTGCCTGATAATCGCCAGCTGGGCCGCAGGATTCATGCCTGCTCAGCTGCCTGATAATCGCCAGCTGGGCCGCAGGATTCATGCCTGCTCAGCTGCTTGATTCTTGCCTGCTGAGGCACATGATCCGTGCAGGAGAGCTACCTGATCAGCACATGAGCAGTCACATGATCAGCGCCTCTCAGTCACCTGATCACTGCATGACAGGCACGTGATCAGTGCCTGCTGAGGTGCGGGATCAGCGCCTGCTCAGCTGCCTGATAATCGCCAGCTGGGCCGCAGGATTCATGCCTGCTCAGCTGCCTGATAATCGCCAGCTGGGCCGCAGGATTCATGCCTGCTCAGCTGCCTGATAATCGCCAGCTGGGCCGCAGGATTCATGCCTGCTCAGCTGCCTGATAATCGCCAGCTGGGCCGCAGGATTCATGCCTGCTCAGCTGCCTGATAATCCAGCCAGCGCAGGATTCATGCCTGCTCAGCTGCCTGATAATCGCCAGCTGGGCCGCAGGATTCATGCCTGCTCAGCTGCCTGATAATCGCCAGCTGGGCCGCAGGATTCATGCCTGCTCAGCTGCCTGATAATCGCCAGCTGGGCCGCAGGATTCATGCCTGCTCAGCTGCCTGATAATCAGCTGGGCCGCAGGATTCATGCCTGCTCAGCTGCCTGATAATCGCCAGCTGGGCCGCAGGATTCATGCCTGCTCAGCTGCCTGATAATCGCCAGCTGGGCCGCAGGATTCATGCCTGCTCAGCTGCCTGATAATCGCCAGCTGGGCCGCAGGATTCATGCCTGCTCAGCTGCCTGATAATCGCCAGCTGGGGCAGGATTCATGCCTGCTCAGCTGCCTGATAATCGCCAGCTGGGCCGCAGGATTCATGCCTCTGCTGCCTGATAACGCCAGCTGGGCCGCAGGATTCATGCCTGCTCAGCTGCCTGATAATCGCCAGCTGGGCCGCAGGATTCATGCCTGCTCAGCTGCCTGATAATCGCCAGCTGGGCCGCAGGATTCATGCCTGCTCAGCTGCCTGATAATCGCCAGCTGGGCCGCAGGATTCATGCCTGCTCAGCTGCTTGATTCTTGCCTGCTGAGGCACATGATCCGTGCAGGAGAGCTACCTGATCAGCACATGAGCAGTCACATGATCAGCGCCTCTCAGTCACCTGATCACTGCATGACAGGCACGTGATCAGTGCCTGCTGAGGTGCGGGATCAGCGCCTGCTCAGCTGCCTGATAATCGCCAGCTGGGCCGCAGGATTCATGCCTGCTCAGCTGCCTGATAATCGCCAGCTGGGCCGCAGGATTCATGCCTGCTCAGCTGCCTGATAATCGCCAGCTGGGCCGCAGGATTCATGCCTGCTCAGCTGCTTGATTCTTGCCTGCTGAGGCACATGATCCGTGCAGGAGAGCTACCTGATCAGCACATGAGCAGTCACATGATCAGCGCCTCTCAGTCACCTGATCACTGCATGACAGGCACGTGATCAGTGCCTGCTGAGGTGCGGGATCAGCGCCTGCTCAGCTGCCTGATAATCGCCAGCTGGGCCGCAGGATTCATGCCTGCTCAGCTGCCTGATAATCGCCAGCTGGGCCGCAGGATTCATGCCTGCTCAGCTGCCTGATAATCACCAGCTGTGCGGCAGGATTCATGCCTGCTCAGCTGCCTGATAATCGCCAGCTGGGCCGCAGGATTCATGCCTGCTCAGCTGCCTGATAATCGCCAGCTGGGCCGCAGGATTCATGCCTGCTCAGCTGCCTGATAATCGCCAGCTGGGCCGCAGGATTCATGCCTGCTCAGCTGCCTGATAATCGCCAGCTGGGCCGCAGGATTCATGCCTGCTCAGCTGCTGATTCTTGCCTGCTGAGGCACATGATCCGTGCAGGAGAGCTACCTGATCAGCACATGAGCAGTCACATGATCAGCGCCTCTCAGTCACCTGATCACTGCATGACAGGCACGTGATCAGTGCCTGCTGAGGTGCGGGATCAGCGCCTGCTCAGCTGCCTGATAATCGCCAGCTGGGCCGCAGGATTCATGCCTGCTCAGCTGCCTGATAATCGCCAGCTGGGCCGCAGGATTCATGCCTGCTCAGCTGCCTCATAATCGCCAGCTGGGCCGCAGGATTCATGCCTGCTCAGCTGCCTGATAATCGCCAGCTGGGCGGCAGGATTCATGTCTGCTCAGCTGCCTGATAATCGCCAGCTGGGCCGCAGGATTCATGCCTGCTCAGCTGCCTGATAATCGCCAGCTGGGCCGCAGGATTCATGCCTGCTCAGCTGCCTGATAATCGCCAGCTGGGCCGCAGGATTCATGCCTGCTCAGCTGCCTGATAATCGCCAGCTGGGCCGCAGGATTCATGCCTGCTCAGCTGCCTGATAATCGCCAGCTGGGCCGCAGGATTCATGCCTGCTCAGCTGCTTGATTCTTGCCTGCTGAGGGACATGATCCGTGCAGAAGAGCTACCTGATCAACACATGAGCAGTCACATGATTAGTGCCTCTCAGTCACCTGATCACTGCATTACAGGGACGTGATTAGTGCCTGCTGAGGTGCGGGATCAGCGCCTGCTCAGCTGCCTGATAATCGCCAGCTGGGCCGCTGGATTCATGCCTGGTCAGCTGCCTGATAATCGCCAGCTGGGCCGCAGGATTCATGCCTGCTCAGCTGCCTGATAATCGCCAGCTGGGCCGCAGGATTCATGCCTGCTCAGCTGCCTGATAATCGCCAGCTGGGCCGCAGGATTCATGCCTGCTCAGCTGCCTGATAATCGCCAGCTGGGCCGCAGGATTCATGCCTGCTCAGCTGCCTGATAATCGCCAGCTGGGCCGCCGGATTCATGCCTGCTAAGCTGCCTGATAATCGCCAGCTGGGCCGCAGGATTCATGCCTGCTCAGCTGCCTGATAATCGCCAGCTGGGCCGCAGGATTCATGCCTGCTCAGCTGCCTGATAATCGCCAGCTGGGCCGCAGGATTCATGCCTGCTCAGCTGCCTGATAATCGACAGCTGGGCCGCAGGATTCATGCCTGCTCAGCTGCCTGATAATCGCCAGCTGGGTCGCAGGATTCATGCCTGCTCAGCTGCCTGATAATCGCCAGCTGGGCCGCAGGATTCATGCCTGCTCAGCTGCCTGATAATCGCCAGCTGGGCCGCAGGATTCATGCCTGCTCAGCTGCCTGATAATCGCCAGCTGGGCCGCAGGATTCATGCCTGCTCAGCTGCCTGATAATCGCCAGCTGGGCCGCAGGATTCATGCCTGCTCAGCTGCCTGATAATCACCAACTGGGCCGCAGGATTCATGCCTGCTCAGCTGCTTGATTCTTGCCTGCTGAGGCACATGATCCGTGCAGGAGACCTACCTGATCAGCACATGAGCAGTCACATGATCAGCGCCTCTCAGTCACCTGATCACTGCATGACAGGCACGTGATCAGTGCCTGCTGAGGTGCGGGATCAGCGCCTGCTCAGCTGCCTGATAATCGCCAGCTGGGCCGCAGGATTCATGCCTGCTCAGCTGCCTGATTCTTGCCTGCTGAGGCACATGATCCGTGCAGGAGAGCTACCTGATCAGCACATGAGCAGTCACATGATCAGTGCCTCTCAGTCACCTGATCACTGCATGACAGGGACGTGATCAGTGCCTGCTGAGGTGCGGGATCAGCGCCTGCTCAGCTGCCTGATAATCGCCAGCTGGGCCGCAGGATTCATGCCTGCTCAGCTGCCTGATAATCGCCAGCTGGGCCGCAGGATTCATGCCTGCTCAGCTGCCTGATAATCGCCAGCTGGGCCGCAGGATTCATGCCTGCTCAGCTGCCTGATAATCGCCAGCTGGGCCGCAGGATTCATGCCTGCTCAGCTGCCTGATAATCGCCAGCTGGGCCGCAGGATTCATGCCTGCTCAGCTGCCTGATAATCGCCAGCTGGGCCGCAGGATTCATGCCTGCTCAGCTGCCTGATAATCGCCAGCTGGGCCGCAGGATTCAAGCCTGCTCAGCTGCCTGATAATAGCCAGCTGGGCCGCAGGATTCATGCCTGCTCAGCTGCCTGATAATCGCCAGCTGGGCCGCAGGATTCATGCCTGCTCAGCTGCCTGATAATCGCCAGCTGGGCCGCAGGATTCATGCCTGCTCAGCTGCCTGATAATCGCCAGCTGGGCCGCAGGATTCATGCCTGCTCAGCTGCCTGATAATCGCCAGCTGGGCCGCAGGATTCATGCCTGCTCAGCTGCTTGATTCGCCTGCTGAGGCACATGATCCGTGCAGGAGACTACCTGATCAGCACATGAGCAGTCACATGATCAGCGCCTCAGTCACCTGATCACTGCATGACAGGCACGTGATCAGTGCCTGCTGAGGTGCGGGATCAGCGCCTGCTCAGCTGCCTGATAATCGCCAGCTGGGCCGCAGGATTCATGCCTGCTCAGCTGCCTGATAATCGCCAGCTGGGCCGCAGGATTCATGCCTGCCTGATAATCGCCAGCTGGGCCGCAGGATTCATGCCTGCTCAGCTGCCTGATAATCGCCAGCTGGGCGGCAGGATTCATGTCTGCTCAGCTGCCTGATAATCGCCAGCTGGGCCGCAGGATTCATGCCTGCTCAGCTGCCTGATAATCGCCAGCTGGGCCGCAGGATTCATGCCTGCTCAGCTGCCTGATAATCGCCAGCTGGGCCGCAGGATTCATGCCTGCTCAGCTGCCTGATAATCGCCAGCTGGGCCGCAGGATTCATGCCTGCTCAGCTGCCTGATAATCGCCAGCTGGGCCACAGGATTCATGCCTGCTCAGCTGCTTGATTCTTGCCTGCAGAGGCACATGATCCGTGCAGGAGAGCTACCTGATCAGCACATGAGCAGTCACATGATTAGTGCCTCTCAGTCACCTGATCACTGCATGACAGCACGTGATCAGTGCCTGCTGGGAGGTGCGGGATCAGCGCCTGCTCAGCTGCCTGATAATCGCCAGCTGGGCCGCAGGATTCATGCCTGGTCAGCTGCCTGATAATCGCCAGCTGGGCCGCAGGATTCATGCCTGCTCAGCTGCCTGATAATCGCCAGCTGGGCCGCAGGATTCATGCCTGCTCAGCTGCCTGATAATCGCCAGCTGGGCCGTAGGATTCATGCCTGCTCAGCTGCCTGATAATCGCCAGCTGGGCCTCAGGATTCATGCCTGCTCAGCTGCCTGATAATCGCCAGCTGGGCCGCCGGATTCATGCCTGCTCAGCTGCCTGATAATCGCCAGCTGGGCCGCAGGATTCATGCCTGCTCAGCTGCCTGATAATCGCCAGCTGGGCCGCAGGATTCATGCCTGCTCAGCTGCCTGATAATCGCCAGCTGGGCCGCAGGATTCATGCCTGCTCAGCTGCCTGATAATCGACAGCTGGGCCGCAGGATTCATGCCTGCTCAGCTGCCTGATAATCGCCAGCTGGGTCGCAGGATTCATGCCTGCTCAGCTGCCTGATAATCGCCAGCTGGGCCGCAGGATTCATGCCTGCTCAGCTGCCTGATAATCGCCAGCTGGGCCGCAGGATTCATGCCTGCTCAGCTGCCTGATAATCGCCAGCTGGGCCGCAGGATTCATGCCTGCTCAGCTGCCTGATAATCGCCAGCTGGGCCGCAGGATTCATGCCTGCTCAGCTGCCTGATAATCACCAACTGGGCCGCAGGATTCATGCCTGCTCAGCTGCTTGATTCTTGCCTGCTGAGGCACATGATCCGTGCAGGAGACCTACCTGATCAGCACATGAGCAGTCACATGATCAGCGCCTCTCAGTCACCTGATCACAGCATGACAGGCACGTGATCAGTGCCTGCTGAGGTGCGGGATCATGCCTGCTCAGCTGCCTGATAATCGCCAGCTGGGCCGCAGGATTCATGCCTGCTCAGCTGCTTGATTCTTGCCTGCTGAGGCACATGATCCGTGCAGAAGAGCTACCTGATCAGCACATGAGCAGTCACATGATCAGTGCCTCTCAGTCACCTGATCACTGCAGCAGGCACGTGATCAGTGCCTGATGTGCGGGATCAGCGCCTGCTCAGCTGCCTGATAATCGCCAGCTGGGCCGCAGGATTCATGCCTGCTCAGCTGCCTGATAATCGCCAGCTGGGCCGCAGGATTCATGCCTGCTCAGCTGCCTGATAATCGCCAGCTGGGCCGCAGGATTCATGCCTGCTCAGCTGCCTGATAATCGCCAGCTGGGCCGCAGGATTCATGCCTGCTCAGCTGCCTGATAATCGCCAGCTGGGCCGCAGGATTCATGCCTGCTCAGCTGCCTGATAATCCCAGCTGGGCCGCAGGATTCATGCCTGCTCAGCTGCCTGATAATCGCCAGCTGGGCCGCAGGATTCATGCCTGCTCAGCTGCCTGATAATAGCCAGCTGGGTCGTAGGATTCATGACTGCTCAGCTGCCTGATAATCGCCAGCTGGGCCGTAGGATTCATGCCTGCTCAGCTGCCTGATAATCGCCAGCTGGGCCGCAGGATTCATGCCTGCTCAGCTGCCTGATAATGCCAGCTGGGCCGCAGGATTCATGCCTGCTCAGCTGCCTTATAATCGCCAGCTGTGCCGCAGGATTCATGCCTGCTCAGCTGCTTGATTCTTGCCTGCTGAGGCACATGATCCGTGCAGGAGACCTACCTGATCAGCACATGAGCAGTCACATGATCAGCGCCTCTCAGTCACCTGATCACTGCATGACAGGCACGTGATCAGTGCCTGCTGAGGTGAGGGATCAGCGCCTGCTCAGCTGCCTGATAATCGCCAGCTGGGCCGCAGGATTCATGCCTGCTCAGCTGCCTGATAATCGCCAGCTGGGCCGCAGGATTCATGCCTGCTCAGCTGCCTGATAATCGCCAGCTGGGCCGCAGGATTCATGCCTGCTCAGCTGCTTGATTCTTGCCTGCTGAGGCACATGATCCGTGCAGGAGACCTACCTGATCAGCACATGAGCAGTCACATGATCAGCGCCTCTCAGTCACCTGATCACTGCATGACAGGCACGTGATCAGTGCCTGCTGAGGTGCGGGATCAGCGCCTGCTCAGCTGCCTGATAATCGCCAGCTGGGCCGCAGGATTCATGCCTGCTCAGCTGCCTGATAATCGCCAGCGGCCGCAGGATTCATGCCTGCTCAGCTGCCTGATAATCGCCAGCTGTGCCGCAGGATTCATGCCTGCTCAGCTGCCTGATAATCGCCAGGCCGCAGGATTCATGCCTGCTCAGCTGCCTGATAATCGCCAGCTGGGCCGCAGGATTCATGCCTGCTCAGCTGCCTGATAATCGCCAGCTGGGCCGCAGGATTCATGCCTGCTCAGCTGCCTGATAATCGACAGCTGGGCCGCAGGATTCATGCCTGCTCAGCTGCCTGATAATCGCCAGCTGGGTCGCAGGATTCATGCCTGCTCAGCTGCCTGATAATCGCCAGCTGGGCCGCAGGATTCATGCCTGCTCAGCTGCCTGATAATCGCCAGCTGGGCCGCAGGATTCATGCCTGCTCAGCTGCCTGATAATCGCCAGCTGGGCCGCAGGATTCATGCCTGCTCAGCTGCCTGATAATCGCCAGCTGGGCCGCAGGATTCATGCCTGCTCAGCTGCCTGATAATCACCAACTGGGCCGCAGGATTCATGCCTGCTCAGCTGCTTGATTCTTGCCTGCTGAGGCACATGATCCGTGCAGGAGACCTACCTGATCAGCACATGAGCAGTCACATGATCAGCGCCTCTCAGTCACCTGATCACTGCATGACAGGCACGTGATCAGTGCCTGCTGAGGTGCGGGATCATGCCTGCTCAGCTGCCTGATAATCGCCAGCTGGGCCGCAGGATTCATGCCTGCTCAGCTGCTTGATCTTGCCTGCTGAGGCACAGGATCCGTGCAGGAGAGCTACCTGATCAGCATGAGCAGTCACATGATCAGCGCCTTCAGTCACCTGATCACTGCATGACAGGGACGTGCCTGCTGGGTGCGGGATCAGCGCCTGCTCAGCTGCCTGATAATCGCCAGCTGGGCCGCAGGATTCATGCCTGCTCAGCTGCCTGATAATCGCCAGCTGGGCCGCAGGATTCATGCCTGCTCAGCTGCCTGATAATCGCCAGCTGGGCCGCAGGATTCATGCCTGCTCAGCTGCCTGATAATCGCCAGCTGGGCCGCAGGATTCATGCCTGCTCAGCTGCCTGATAATCGCCAGCTGGGCCGCAGGATTCATGCCTGCTCAGCTGCCTGATAATCGCCAGCTGGGCCGCAGGATTCATGCCTGCTCAGCTGCCTGATAATCGCCAGCTGGGCCGCAGGATTCATGCCTGCTCAGCTGCCTGATAATAGCCAGCTGGGACGAAGGATTCATGTCTGCTCAGCTGCCTGATAATCGCCAGCTGGGCCGCAGGATTCATGCCTGCTCAGCTGCCTGATAATCGCCAGCTGGGCCGCAGGATTCATGCCTGCTCAGCTGCCTGATAATCGCCAGCTGGGCCGCAGGATTCATGCCTGCTCAGCTGCCTGATAATCGCCAGCTGGGCCGCAGGATTCATGCCTGCTCAGCTGCTTGATTCTTGCCTGCTGAGGCACATGATCCGTGCAGGAGACCTACCTGATCAGCACATGAGCAGTCACATGATCAGCGCCTCTCAGTCACCTGATCACTGCATGACAGGCACGTGATCAGTGCCTGCTGAGGTGCGGGATCAGCGCCTGCTCAGCTGCCTGATAATCGCCAGCTGGGCCGCAGGATTCATGCCTGCTCAGCTGCCTGATAATCGCCAGCTGGGCCACAGGATTCATGCCTGCTCAGCTGCCTCATAATCGCCAGCTGGGCCGCAGGATTCATGCCTGCTCAGCTGCCTGATAATCGCCAGCTGGGCGGCAGGATTCATGTCTGCTCAGCTGCCTGATAATCGCCAGCTGGGCCGCAGGATTCATGCCTGCTCAGCTGCCTGATAATCGCCAGCTGGGCCGCAGGATTCATGCCTGCTCAGCTGCCTGATAATCGCCAGCTGGGCCGCAGGATTCATGCCTGCTCAGCTGCCTGATAATCGCCAGCTGGGCCGCAGGATTCATGCCTGCTCAGCTGCCTGATAATCGCCAGCTGGGCCGCAGGATTCATGCCTGCTCAGCTGCTTGATTCTTGCCTGCTGAGGCACATGATCCGTGCAGAAGAGCTACCTGATCAACACATGAGCAGTCACATGATTAGTGCCTCTCAGTCACCTGATCACTGCATTACAGGGACGTGATCAGTGCCTGCTGATGCGGGATCAGCGCCTGCTCAGCTGCCTGATAATCGCCAGCTGGGCCGCTGGATTCATGCCTGGTCAGCTGCCTGATAATCGCCAGCTGGGCCGCAGGATTCATGCCTGCTCAGCTGCCTGATAATCGCCAGCTGGGCCGCAGGATTCATGCCTGCTCAGCTGCCTGATAATCGCCAGCTGGGCCGCAGGATTCATGCCTGCTCAGCTGCCTGATAATCGCCAGCTGGGCCGCAGGATTCATGCCTGCTCAGCTGCCTGATAATCGCCAGCTGGGCCGCCGGATTCATGCCTGCTCAGCTGCCTGATAATCGCCAGCTGGGCCGCAGGATTCATGCCTGCTCAGCTGCCTGATAATCGCCAGCTGGGCCGCAGGATTCATGCCTGCTCAGCTGCCTGATAATCGCCAGCTGGGCCGCAGGATTCATGCCTGCTCAGCTGCCTGATAATCGACAGCTGGGCCGCAGGATTCATGCCTGCTCAGCTGCCTGATAATCGCCAGCTGGATTCATGCCTGCTCAGCTGCCTGATAATCGCCAGCTGGGCCGCAGGATTCATGCCTGCTCAGCTGCCTGATAATCGCCAGCTGGGCCGCAGGATTCATGCCTGCTCAGCTGCCTGATAATCGCCAGCTGGGCCGCAGGATTCATGCCTGCTCAGCTGCCTGATAATCGCCAGCTGGGCCGCAGGATTCATGCCTGCTCAGCTGCCTGATAATCACCAGCTGGGCCGCAGGATTCATGCCTGCTCAGCTGCTTGATTCTTGCCTGCTGAGGCACATGATCCGTGCAGGAGACCTGCCTGATCAGCACATGAGCAGTCACATGATCAGCGCCTCTCAGTCACCTGATCACTGCATGACAGGCACCTGATCAGTGCCTGCTGAGGTGCGGGATCAGCGCCTGCTCAGCTGCCTGATAATCGCCAGCTGGGCCGCAGGATTCATGCCTGCTCAGCTGCTTGATTCTTGCCTGCTGAGGCACATGATCCGTGCAGAAGAGCTACCTGATCAGCACATGAGCAGTCACATGATCAGTGCCTCTCAGTCACCTGATCACTGCATTACAGGGACGTGATTAGTGCCTGCTGATGTGCGGGATCAGCGCCTGCTCAGCTGCCTGATAATCGCCAGCTGGGCCGCAGGATTCATGCCTGCTCAGCTGCCTGATAATCGCCAGCTGGGCCGCAGGATTCATGCCTGCTCAGCTGCCTGATAATCGCCAGCTGGGCCGCAGGATTCATGCCTGCTCAGCTGCCTGATAATCGCCAGCTGGGCCGCAGGATTCATGCCTGCTCAGCTGCCTGATAATCGCCAGCTGGGCCGCAGGATTCATGCCTGCTCAGCTGCCTGATAATCGCCAGCTGGGCCGCAGGATTCATGCCTGCTCAGCTGCCTGATAATCGCCAGCTGGGCCGCAGGATTCATGCCTGCTCAGCTGCCTGATAACGCCAGCTGGGCCGCAGGATTCATGTCTGCTCAGCTGCCTGATAACGCCAGCTGGGCCGCAGGATTCATGCCTGCTCAGCTGCCTGATAATCGCCAGCTGGGCCGCAGGATTCATGCCTGCTCAGCTGCCTGATAATCGCCAGCTGGGCCGCAGGATTCATGCCTGCTCAGCTGCCTTATAATCGCCAGCTGTGCCGCAGGATTCATGCCTGCTCAGCTGCTTGATTCTTGCCTGCTGAGGCACATGATCCGTGCAGGAGACCTACCTGATCAGCACATGAGCAGTCACATGATCAGCGCCTCTCAGTCACCTGATCACTGCATGACAGGCACGTGATCAGTGCCTGCTGAGGTGCGGGATCATGCCTGCTCAGCTGCCTGATAATCGCCAGCTGGGCCGCAGGATTCATGCCTGCTCAGCTGCCTGATAATCGCCAGCTGGGCCGCAGGATTCATGCCTGCTCAGCTGCCTGATAATCGCCAGCTGGGCCGCAGGATTCATGCCTGCTCAGCTGCTTGATTCTTGCCTGCTGAGGCACATGATCCGTGCAGGAGACCTACCTGATCAGCACATGAGCAGTCACATGATCAGCGCCTCTCAGTCACCTGATCACTGCATGACAGGCACGTGATCAGTGCCTGCTGAGGTGCGGGATCAGCGCCTGCTCAGCTGCCTGATAATCGCCAGCTGGGCCGCAGGATTCATGCCTGCTCAGCTGCCTGATAATCGCCAGCTGGGCCGCAGGATTCATGCCTGCTCAGCTGCCTGATAATCACCAGCTGTGCCGCAGGATTCATGCCTGCTCAGCTGCCTGATAATCGCCAGCTGGGCCGCAGGATTCATGCCTGCTCAGCTGCCTGATAATCGCCAGCTGGGCCGCAGGATTCATGCCTGCTCAGCTGCCTGATAATCGCCAGCTGGGCCGCAGGATTCATGCCTGCTCAGCTGCCTGATAATCGCCAGCTGGGCCGCAGGATTCATGCCTGCTCAGCTGCTTGATTCTTGCCTGCTGAGGCACATGATCCGTGCAGGAGAGCTACCTGATCAGCACATGAGCAGTCACATGATCAGCGCCTCAGTCACCTGATCACTGCATGACAGGCACGTGATCAGTGCCTGCTGAGGTGCGGGATCAGCGCCTGCTCAGCTGCCTGATAATCGCCAGCTGGGCCGCAGGATTCATGCCTGCTCAGCTGCCTGATAATCGCCAGCTGGGCCGCAGGATTCATGCCTGCTCAGCTGCCTCATAATCGCCAGCTGGGCCGCAGGATTCATGCCTGCTCAGCTGCCTGATAATCGCCAGCTGGGCGGCAGGATTCATGTCTGCTCAGCTGCCTGATAATCGCCAGCTGGGCCGCAGGATTCATGCCTGCTCAGCTGCCTGATAATCGCCAGCTGGGCCGCAGGATTCATGCCTGCTCAGCTGCCTGATAATCGCCAGCTGGGCCGCAGGATTCATGCCTGCTCAGCTGCCTGATATTCGCCAGCTGGGCCGCAGGATTCATGCCTGCTCAGCTGCCTGATAATCGCCAGCTGGGCCGCAGGATTCATGCCTGCTCAGCTGCCTGATAATCGCCAGCTGGGCCGCAGGATTCATGCCTGCTCAGCTGCTTGATTCTTGCCTGCTGAGGCACATGATCCGTGCAGGAGAGCTACCTGATCAGCACATGAGCAGTCACATGATTAGTGCCTCTCAGTCACCTGATCACTGCATTACAGGGACGTGATTAGTGCCTGCTGATGTGCGGGATCAGCGCCTGCTCAGCTGCCTGATAATCGCCAGCTGGGCCGCTGGATTCATGCCTGGTCAGCTGCCTGATAATCGCCAGCTGGGCCGCAGGATTCATGCCTGCTCAGCTGCCTGATAATCGCCAGCTGGGCCGCAGGATTCATGCCTGCTCAGCTGCCTGATAATCGCCAGCTGGGCCGCAGGATTCATGCCTGCTCAGCTGCCTGATAATCGCCAGCTGGGCCGCAGGATTCATGCCTGCTCAGCTGCCTGATAATCGCCAGCTGGGCCGCCGGATTCATGCCTGCTCAGCTGCCTGATAATCGCCAGCTGGGCCGCAGGATTCATGCCTGCTCAGCTGCCTGATAATCGCCAGCTGGGCCGCAGGATTCATGCCTGCTCAGCTGCCTGATAATCGCCAGCTGGGCCGCAGGATTCATGCCTGCTCAGCTGCCTGATAATCGACAGCTGGGCCGCAGGATTCATGCCTGCTCAGCTGCCTGATAATCGCCAGCTGGGCCGCAGGATTCATGCCTGCTCAGCTGCCTGATAATCGCCAGCTGGGCCGCAGGATTCATGCCTGCTCAGCTGCCTGATAATCGCCAGCTGGGCCGCAGGATTCATGCCTGCTCAGCTGCCTGATAATCGCCAGCTGGGCCGCAGGATTCATGCCTGCTCAGCTGCCTGATAATCGCCAGCTGGGCCGCAGGATTCATGCCTGCTCAGCTGCCTGATAATCACCAACTGGGCCGCAGGATTCATGCCTGCTCAGCTGCTTGATTCTTGCCTGCTGAGGCACATGATCCGTGCAGGAGACCTACCTGATCAGCACATGAGCAGTCACATGATCAGCGCCTCTCAGTCACCTGATCACTGCATGACAGGCACGTGATCAGTGCCTGCTGAGGTGCGGGATCAGCGCCTGCTCAGCTGCCTGATAATCGCCAGCTGGGCCGCAGGATTCATGCCTGCTCAGCTGCCTGATAATCGCCAGCTGGGCCGCAGGATTCATGCCTGCTCAGCTGCCTGATGCTCGCCAGCTGGGCCGCAGGATTCATGCCTGCTCAGCTGCCTGATTCTTGCCTGCTGAGGCACATGATCCGTGCAGAAGAGCTACCTGATCAGCACATGAGCAGTCACATGATTAGTGCCTCTCAGTCACCTGATCACTGCATGACAGGCACGTGATCAGTGCCTGCTGAGGTGCGGGATCAGCGCCTGCTCAGCTGCCTGATAATCGCCAGCTGGGCCGCTGGATTCATGCCTGCTCAGCTGCCTGATAATCGCCAGCTGGGCCGCAGGATTCATGCCTGCTCAGCTGCCTGATAATCGCCAGCTGGGCCGCAGGATTCATGCCTGCTCAGCTGCCTGATAATCGCCAGCTGGGCCGCAGGATTCATGCCTGCTCAGCTGCCTGATAATCGCCAGCTGGGCCGCAGGATTCATGCCTGCTCAGCTGCCTGATAATCGCCAGCTGGGCCGCCGGATTCATGCCTGCTCAGCTGCCTGATAATCGCCAGCTGGGCCGCAGGATTCATGCCTGCTCAGCCTGATAATCGCCAGCTGGGCCGCAGGATTCATGCCTGCTCAGCTGCCTGATAATCGCCAGCTGGGCCGCAGGATTCATGCCTGCTCAGCTGCCTGATAATCGCCAGCTGGGCCGCAGGATTCATGCCTGCTCAGCTGCCTGATAATCGCTGCTCAGCTGCCTGATAATCGCCAGCTGGGCCGCAGGATTCATGCCTGCTCAGCTGCCTGATAATCGCCAGCCCGCAGGATTCATGCCTGCTCACCTGCCTGATAATCGCCAGCTGGGCCGCAGGATTCATGCCTGCTCAGCTGCCTGATAATCGCCAGCTGGGCCGCAGGATTCATGCCTGCTCAGCTGCCTGATAATCGCCGCTGGGCCGCAGGATTCATGCCTGCTCAGCTGCCTGATAATCGGCAGCTGGGCCGCAGGATTCATGCCTGCTCAGCTGCCTGATAATCGCCAGCTGGGCCGCAGGATTCATGCCTGCTCAGCTGCCTGATAATCGCCAGCTGGGCCGCAGGATTCATGCCTGCTCAGCTGCCTGATAATCGCCAGCTGGGCCGCAGGATTCATGCCTGCTCAGCTGCTTGATTCTTGCCTACTGAGGCACATGATCCGTGCAGAAGAGCTACCTGATCAGCACATGAGCAGTCACATGATCAGTGCCTCTCAGTCACCTGATCACTGCATGACAGGGACGTGATTAGTGCCTGCTGATGTGCGGGATCAGCGCCTGCTCAGCTGCCTGATAATCGCCAGCTGGGCCGCAGGATTCATGCCTGCTCAGCTGCCTGATAATCGCCAGCTGGGCCGCAGGATTCATGGCTGCTCAGCTGCCTGATAATCGGCAGCTGGGCCGCAGGATTCATGCCTGCTCAGCTGCCTGATAATCGCCAGCTGGGCCGCAGGATTCATGCCTGCTCAGCTGCCTGATAATCGCCAGCTGGGCCGCAGGATTCATGCCTGCTCAGCTGCCTGATAATCGCCAGCTGGGCCGCAGGATTCATGCCTGCTCAGCTGCCTGATAATCGCCAGCTGGGCCGCAGGATTCATGCCTGCTCAGCTGCCTGATAATCGCCAGCTGGGCCGCAGGATTCATGCCTGCTCAGCTGCCTGATAATCGCCAGCTGGGCCGCAGGATTCATGCCTGCTCAGCTGCCTGATAATCGCCAGCTGGGCCGCAGGATTCATGCCTGCTCAGCTGCCTGATAATCGCCAGCTGGGCCGCAGGATTCATGCCTGCTCAGCTGCCTGATAATCGCCAGCTGGGCCGCAGGATTCATGCCTGCTCAGCTGCCTGATAATCGCCAGCTGGGCCGCAGGATTCATGCCTGCTCAGCTGCTTGATTCTTGCCTGCTGAGGCACATGATCCGTGCAGAAGAGCTACCTGATCAGCACATGAGCAGTCACATGATCAGCGCCTCTCAGTCACCTGATCACTGCATTACAGGCACGTGATCAGTGCCTGCTGAGGTGCGGGATCAGCGCCTGCTCAGCTGCCTGATAATCGCCAGCTGGGCCGCAGGATTCATGCCTGCTCAGCTGCCTGATAATCGCCAGCTGGGCCGCAGGATTCATGCCTGCTCAGCTGCCTGATAATCGCCAGCTGGGCCGCAGGATTCATGCCTGCTCAGCTGCCTGATAATCGCCAGCTGGGCCGCAGGATTCATGCCTGCTCAGCTGCCTGATAATCGCCAGCTGGGCCGCAGGATTCATGCCTGCTCAGCTGCCTGATAATCGCCAGCTGGGCCGCAGGATTCATGCCTGCTCAGCTGCGTGATAATCGCCAGCTGGGCCGCAGGATTCATGCCTGCTCAGCTGCCTGATTCTTGCCAGCTGAGGCACATGATCCATGCAGCTCAGCTGCCTGATCAGCACATGAGCAGTCACATGATCAGTGCCTCTCAGTCACCTGATCACTGCATGACAGGCACGTGATCAGTGCCTGCTGAGGTGCGGGATCATGCCTGCTCAGCTGCCTGATAAACGCCAGCTGGGCCGCAGGATTCATGCCTGCTCAGCTGCCTGATAATCGCCAGCTGGGCCGCAGGATTCATGCCTGCTCAGCTGCCTGATAATCGCCAGCTGGGCCGCAGGATTCATGCCTGCTCAGCTGCCTGATAATCGCCAGCTGGGCCGCAGGATTCATGCCTGCTCAGCTGCTTGATTCTTGCCTACTGAGGCACATGATCCGTGCAGAAGAGCTACCTGATCAGCACATGAGCAGTCACATGATCAGTGCCTCTCAGTCACCTGATCACTGCATGACAGGCACGTGATGTGGCTGTGTGCGGGATCAGCGCCTGCTCACCTGCTTGATAATCGCCAGCTGGGCCGCAGGATTCATGCCTGCTCAGCTGCCTGATAATCGCTAGCTGAGCCGCAGGATTCATGCCTGCTCAGCTGCCTGATAATCGCCAGCTGGGCCGCAGGATTCATGCCTGCTCAGCTGCCTGATAATCGCCAGCTGGGCCGCAGGATTCATGCCTGCTCAGCTGCCTGATAATCGCCAGCTGGGCCGCAGGATTCATGCCTGCTCAGCTGCCTGATAATCGCCAGCTGGGCCGCAGGATTCATGCCTGCTCAGCTGCCTGATAATCGCCAGCTGGGCCGCAGGATTCATGCCTGCTCAGCTGCCTGATAATCGCCAGCTGGGCCGCAGGATTCATGCCTGCTCAGCTGCCTGATAATCGCCAGCTGGGCCGCAGGATTCATGCCTGCTCAGCTGCCTGATAATCGCCAGCTGGGCCGCAGGATTCATGCCTGCTCAGCTGCCTGATAACGCCAGCTGGGCCGCAGGATTCATGCCTGCTCAGCTGCCTGATAATCGCCAGCTGGGCCACAGTTTTCATGCCTGCTCAGCTGCCTGATAATTGCCAGCTGGGCCGCAGGATTCATGCCTGCTCAGCTGCCTGATAATCGCCAGCTGGGCCGCAGGATTCTTGCCTGCTCAGCTGCCTGATATTCGCCAGCTGGGCCACAGTTTTCATGCCTGCTCAGCTGCCTGATAATCGCCAGCTGGGCCGCAGGATTCATGCCTGCTCAGCTGCCTGATAATCGCCAGCTGGGCCGCGGGATTCATGCCTGCTCACCAGCCTGATAATCGCCAGCTGGGCCGCAGGATTCATGCCTGCTCAGCTGCCTGATAATCGCCAGCTGGGCCGCAGGATTCATGCCTGCTCAGCTGCCTCATAATCGCCAGCTGGGCCGCAGGATTCATGCCTGCTCAGCTGCCTGATAATCGCCAGCTGGGCCGCAGGATTCATGCCTGCTCAGCTGCCTGATAATCGCCAGCTGGGCCGCAGGATTCATGCCTGCTCAGCTGCCTGATAACTCAGCTGGGCCGCAGGATTCATGCCTGCTCAGCTGCCTGATAATCGCCAGCTGGGCCGCCGGATTCATGCCTGCTCAGCTGCCTGATAATCGCCAGCTGGGCCGCAGGATTCATGCCTGCTCAGCTGCCTGATAATCGCCAGCTGGGCCGCAGGATTCATGCCTGCTCAGCTGCCTGATAATCGCCAGCTGGGCCGCAGGATTCATGCCTGCTCAGCTGCTTGATTCTGCCTGCTGAGGCACATGATCCGTGCAGAAGAGCTACCTGATCAGCACATGAGCAGTCACATGATCAGTGCCTCTCAGTCACCTGATCACTGCATTACAGGGACGTGATTAGTGCCTGCTGATGTGCGGGATCAGCGCCTGCTCACCTGCCTGATAATCGCCAGCTGGGCCGCTGGATTCATGCCTGCTCAGCTGCCTGATAATCGCCAGCTGGGCCGCAGGATTCATGCCTGCTCAGCTGCCTGATAATCGCCAGCTGGGCCGCAGGATTCATGCCTGCTCAGCTGCCTGATAATCGCCAGCTGGGCCGCAGGATTCATGCCTGCTCAGCTGCCTGATAATCGCCAGCTGGGCCGCAGGATTCATGCCTGCTCAGCTGCCTGATAATCACCAGCTGGGCCGCAGGATTCATGCCTGCTCAGCTGCCTGATAATCGCCAGCTGGGCCGCAGGATTCATGCCTGCTCAGCTGCCTGATAATCGCCAGCTGGGTCGCAGGATTCATGCCTGCTCAGCTGCCTGATAATCGCCAGCTGGGCCGTAGGATTCATGCCTGCTCAGCTGCCTGATAATCGCCAGCTGGGCCGCAGGATTCATGCCTGCTCAGCTGCCTGATAATCGCCAGCTGGGCCGCAGGATTCATGCCTGCTCAGCTGCCTTATAATCGCCAGCTGGGCCGCAGGATTCATGCCTGCTCAGCTGCTTGATTCTTGCCTGCTGAGGCACATGATCCGTGCAGGAGACCTACCTGATCAGCACATGAGCAGTCACATGATCAGCGCCTCTCAGTCACCTGATCACTGCATGACAGGCACGTGATCAGTGCCTGCTGAGGTGCGGGATCAGCGCCTGCTCAGCTGCCTGATAATCGCCAGCTGGGCCGCAGGATTCATGCCTGCTCAGCTGCCTGATAATCGCCAGCTGGGCCGCAGGATTCATGCCTGCTCAGCTGCCTGATAATCACCAGCTGGGCGGCAGGATTCATGCCTGCTCAGCTGCCTGATAATCGACAGCTGGGCCGCAGGATTCATGCCTGCTCAGCTGCCTGATAATCGCCAGCTGGGCCGCAGGATTCATGCCTGCTCAGCTGCCTGATAATCGCCAGCTGGGCCGCAGGATTCATGCCTGCTCAGCTGCCTGATAATCACCAGCTGGGCCGCAGGATTCATGCCTGCTCAGCTGCTTGATTCTTGCCTGCTGAGGCACATGATCCGTGCAGAGCTACCTGATCAGCACATGAGCAGTCACATGATCAGCGCCTCTCAGTCACCTGATCACTGCATGACAGGCACGTGATCAGTGCCTGCTGAGGTGCGGGATCAGCGCCTGCTCACCTGCCTGATAATCGCCAGCTGGGCCGCAGGATTCATGCCTGCTCAGCTGCCTGATAATCGCCAGCTGGGCCGCAGGATTCATGCCTGCTCAGCTGCCTGATAATCGCCAGCTGGGCCGCAGGATTCATGCCTGCTCAGCTGCCTGATAATCGCCAGCTGGGCCGCAGGATTCATGCCTGCTCAGCTGCCTGATAATCGCCAGCTGGGCCGCAGGATTCATGCCTGCTCAGCTGCCTGATAATCGCCAGCTGGGCCGCAGGATTCATGCCTGCTCAGCTGCCTGATAATCGCCAGCTGGGCCGCAGGATTCATGCCTGCTCAGCTGCCTGATAATCGCCAGCTGGGCCGCAGGATTCATGCCTGCTCAGCTGCCTGATAATCGCCAGCTGGGCCGCAGGATTCATGCCTGCTCAGCTGCCTGATAATCGCCAGCTGGGCCGCAGGATTCATGCCTGCTCAGCTGCTTGATTCTTGCCTGCTGAGGCACATGATCCGTGCAGGAGAGCTACCTGATCAGCACATGAGCAGTCACATGATCAGCGCCTCTCAGTCACCTGATCACTGCATGACAGGGCGTGATCAGTGCCTGCTGAGGTGCGGGATCAGCGCCTGCTCAGCTGCCTGATAATCGCCAGCTGGGCCGCAGGATTCATGCCTGCTCAGCTGCCTGATAATCGCCAGCTGGGCCGCAGGATTCATGCCTGCTCAGCTGCCTGATAATCGCCAGCTGGGCCGCAGGATTCATGCCTGCTCAGCTGCCTGATAATCGCCAGCTGGGCCGCAGGATTCATGCCTGCTCAGCTGCCTGATAATCGCCAGCTGGGCCGCAGGATTCATGCCTGCTCAGCTGCCTGATAACGCCAGCTGGGCCGCAGGATTCATGCCTGCTCAGCTGCCTGATAATCGCCAGCTGGGCCGCAGGATTCATGCCTGCTCAGCTGCCTGATATCGCCAGCTGGGCCGCAGGATTCATGCCTGCTCAGCTGCCTGATAATCGCCAGCTGGGCCGCAGGATTCATGCCTGCTCAGCTGCCTGATAATCGACAGCTGGGCCGCAGGATTCATGCCTGCTCAGCTGCCTGATAATCGCCAGCTGGGCCGCAGGATTCATGCCTGCTCAGCTGCCTGATAATCGCCAGCTGGGCCGCAGGATTCATGCCTGCTCAGCTGCCTGATAATCGCCAGCTGGGCCGCAGGATTCATGCCTGCTCAGCTGCCTGATAATCGCCAGCTGGGCCGCAGGATTCATGCCTGCTCAGCTGCCTGATAATCGCCAGCTGGGCCGCAGGATTCATGCCTGCTCAGCTGCCTGATAATCGCCAGCTGGGCCGCAGGATTCATGCCTGCTCAGCTGCTTGATGCCAGCTGAGGCACATGATCCGTGCTGAGGAGCTACCTGATCAGCACATGAGCAGTCACATGATGCGCCTCTCAGTCACCTGATCACTGCATGACAGGCACGTGCTCAGTGCCTGCTGAGGTTCGCCTGCTCAGCTGCCTGATAATCGCCAGCTGGGCCGCAGGATTCATGCCTGCTCAGCTGCCTGATAATCGCCAGCTGGGCCGCAGGATTCATGCCTGCTCAGCTGCCTGATAATCGCCAGCTGGGCCGCAGGATTCATGCCTGCTCAGCTGCTTGATTCTTGCCTGCTGAGGCACATGATCCGTGCAGAAGAGCTACCTGATCAACACATGAGCAGTCACATGATTAGTGCCTCTCAGTCACCTGATCACTGCATTACAGGGACGTGATTAGTGCCTGCTGATATGCGGGATCAGCGCCTGCTCACCTGCTTGATAATCGCCAGCTGGGCCGCTGGATTCATGCCTGCTCAGCTGCCTGATAATCGCCAGCTGGGCCGCAGGATTCATGCCTGCTCAGCTGCCTGATAATCGCCAGCTGGGCCGCAGGATTCATGCCTGCTCAGCTGCCTGATAATCGCCAGCTGGGCCGCAGGATTCATGCCTGCTCAGCTGCCTGATAATCGCCAGCTGGGCCGCAGGATTCATGCCTGCTCAGCTGCCTGATAATCGCCAGCTGGGCCGCAGGATTCATGCCTGCTCAGCTGCCTGATAATCGCCAGCTGGGCCGCAGGATTCATGCCTGCTCAGCTGCCTGATAATCGCCAGCTGGGCCGCAGGATTCATGCCTGCTCAGCTGCCTGATAATCGCCAGCTGGGCCGCAGGATTCATGCCTGCTCAGCTGCCTGATAATCGCCAGCTGGGCCGCAGGATTCATGCCTGCTCAGCTGCCTGATAATCGCCAGCTGGGCCGCAGGATTCATGCCTGCTCAGCTGCCTGATAATCGCCAGCTGGGCCGCAGGATTCATGCCTGCTCAGCTGCCTGATAATCGCCAGCTGGGCCGCAGGATTCATGCCTGCTCAGCTGCCTGATAATCGCCAGCTGGGCCGCAGGATTCATGCCTGCTCAGCTGCCTGATAATCGCCAGCTGGGCCGCAGGATTCATGCCTGCTCAGCTGCCTGATAATCGCCAGCTGGGCCGCAGGATTCATGCCTGCTCAGCTGCCTGATAATCGCCAGCTGGGCCGCAGGATTCATGCCTGCTCAGCTGCCTGATAATCGCCAGCTGGGCCGCAGGATTCATGCCTGCTCAGCTGCCTTATAATCGCCAGCTGGGCCGCAGGATTCATGCCTGCTCAGCTGCCTGATAATCGCCAGCTGGGCCGCAGGATTCATGCCTGCTCAGCTGCCTGATAATCGCCAGCTGGGCCGCAGGATTCATGCCTGCTCAGCTGCTTGATTCTTGCCTGCTGAGGCACATGATCCGTGCAAGAGACCTACCTGATCAGCACATGAGCAGTCACATGATCAGCGCCTCTCAGTCACCTGATCACTGCATGACAGGCACGTGATCAGGGCCTGCTGAGGTGCGGGATCAGCGCCTGCTCACCTGCCTGATAATCGCCAGCTGGGCCGCAGGATTCATGCCTGCTCAGCTGCCTGATAATCGCCAGCTGGGCCGCAGGATTCATGCCTGCTCAGCTGCCTGATAATCCCCAGCTGGGCCACAGGATTCATGCCTGCTCAGCTGCCTCATAATCGCAAGCTGGGCCGCAGGATTCATGCCTGCTCAGCTGCCTGATAATCGCCAGCTGGGCGGCAGGATTCATGCCTGCTCAGCTGCCTGATAATCGCCAGCTGGGCCGCAGGATTCATGCCTGCTCAGCTGCCTGATAATCGCCAGCTGGGCCGCAGGATTCATGCCTGCTCAGCTGCCTGATAATCGCCAGCTGGGCCGCAGGATTCATGCCTGCTCAGCTGCCTGATAATCTCCAGCTGGGCCGCAGGATTCATGCCTGCTCAGCTGCTTGATTCTTGCCTGCTGAAGCACATGATCCGTGCAGGAGACCTACCTGATCAGCACATGAGCAGTCACATGATCAGCGCCTCTCAGTCACCTGATCACTGCATGACAGGCACGTGATCAGTGCCTGCTGAGGTGCGGGATCAGCGCCTGCTCACCTGCCTGATAATCGCCAGCTGGGCCGCAGGATTCATGCCTGCTCAGCTGCCTGATAATCGCCAGCTGGGCCGCAGGATTCATGCCTGCTCAGCTGCCTCATAATCGCCAGCTGGGCCGCAGGATTCATGCCTGCTCAGCTGCCTGATAATCGCCAGCTGGGCCGCAGGATTCATGCCTGCTCAGCTGCCTGATAATCGCCAGCTGGGCCGCAGGATTCATGCCTTCTCAGCTGCCTGATAATCGCCAGCTGGGCCGCAGGATTCATGCCTGCTCAGCTGCCTGATAATCGCCAGCTGGGCCGCAGGATTCATGCCTGCTCAGCTGCCTGATAATCGCCAGCTGGGCCGCAGGATTCATGCCTGCTCAGCTGCCTGATAATCGCCAGCTGGGCCGCAGGATTCATGCCTGCTCAGCTGCCTGATAATCGCCAGCTGGGCCGCAGGATTCATGCCTGCTCAGCTGCCTGATAATCACCAGCTGGGCCGCAGGATTCATGCCTGCTCAGCTGCTTGATTCTTGCCTGCTGAGGCACATGATCCGTGCAGGAGACCTACCTGATCAGCACATGAGCAGTCACATGATCAGCGCCTCTCAGTCACCTGATCACTGCATGACAGGCACGTGATCAGTGCCTGCTGAGGTGCGGGATCAGCGCCTGCTCACCTGCCTGATAATCGCCAGCTGGGCTGCAGGATTCATGCCTGCTCAGCTGCCTGATAATCGCCAGCTGGGCCGCAGGATTCATGCCTGCTCAGCTGCCTGATAATCGCCAGCTGGGCCGCAGGATTCATGCCTGCTCAGCTGCCTGATAATCGCCAGCTGGGCCGCAGGATTCATGCCTGCTCAGCTGCCTGATAATCGCCAGCTGGGCCGCAGGATTCATGCCTGCTCAGCTGCTTGATTCTTGCCTACTGAGGCACATGATCCGTGCAGAAGAGCTACCTGATCAGCACATGAGCAGTCACATGAATAGTGCCTCTCAGTCACCTGATCACTGCATTACAGGGACGTGATTAGTGCCTGCTGATGTGCGGGATCATCGCCTGCTCACCTGCTTGATAAACGCCAGCTGGGCCGCAGGATTCATGCCTGCTCAGCTGCCTGATAATCGCCAGCTGGGCCGCAGGATTCATGCCTGCTCAGCTGCCTGATAATCGCCAGCTGGGCCGCAGGATTCATGCCTGCTCAGCTGCCTGATAATCGCCAGCTGGGCCGCAGAATTCATGCCTGCTCAGCTGCCTGATAATCACCAGCTGGGCCGCAGGATTCATGCCTGCTCAGCTGCTTGATTCTTGCCTGCTGAGGCATATGATCCGTGCAGGAGAGCTACCTGATCAGCACATGAGCAGTCACATGATCAGCGCCTCAGTCACCTGATCACTGCATGACAGGCACGTGATTAGTGCCTGCTGATGTGCGGGATCAGCGCCTGCTCACCTGCTTGATAATCGCCAGCTGGGCCGCAGGATTCATGCCTGCTCAGCTGCCTGATAATCGCCAGCTGGGCCGCAGGATTCATGCCTGCTCAGCTGCCTGATAATCGCCAGCTGGGCCGCAGGATTCATGCCTGCTCAGCTGCCTGATAATCGCCAGCTGGGCCGCAGGATTCATGCCTGCTCAGCTGCCTGATAATCGCCAGCTGGGCCGCAGGATTCATGCCTGCTCAGCTGCCTGATAATCGCCAGCTGGGCCGCAGGATTCATGCCTGCTCAGCTGCCTGATAATCGCCAGCTGGGCCGCAGGATTCATGCCTGCTCAGCTGCCTGATAATCGCCAGCTGGGCCGCAGGATTCATGCCTGCTCAGCTGCCTGATAATCGCCAGCTGGGCCGCAGGATTCATGCCTGCTCAGCTGCCTGATAATCGCCAGCTGGGCCGCAGGATTCATGCCTGCTCAGCTGCTTGATTCTTGCCTACTGAGGCACATGATCCGTGCAGAAGAGCTACCTGATCAGCACATGAGCAGTCACATGATCAGTGCCTCTCATTCACCTGATCACTGCATTACAGTTACGTGATTAGTGCCTGCTGATGTGCGGGATCAGCGCCTGCTCACCTGCCTGATAAACGCCAGCTGGGCCGCAGGATTCATGCCTGCTCAGCTGCCTGATAATCGCCAGCTGGGCCGCAGGATTCATGCCTGCTCAGCTGCCTGATAATCGCCAGCTGGGCCGCAGGATTCATGCCTGCTCAGCTGCCTGATAATCGCCAGCTGGGCCGCAGGATTCATGCCTGCTCAGCTGCCTGATAATCGCCAGCTGGGCCGCAGGATTCATGCCTGCTCAGCTGCCTGATAATCGCCAGCTGGGCCGCAGGATTCATGCCTGCTCAGCTGCCTGATAATCGCCAGCTGGGCCGCAGGATTCATGCCTGCTCAGCTGCCTGATAATCGCCAGCTGGGCCGCAGGATTCATGCCTGCTCAGCTGCCTGATAATCGCCAGCTGGGCCGCAGGATTCATGCCTGCTCAGCTGCCTGATAATCGCCAGCTGGGCCGCAGGATTCATGCCTGCTCAGCTGCCTGATAATCGCCAGCTGGGTCGCAGGATTCATGCCTGCTCAGCTGCCTGATAATCGCCAGCTGGGCCGCAGGATTCATGCCTGCTCAGATGCATCATAATCGCCAGCTGGGCCGCAGGATTCATGCCTGCTCAGCTGCCTGATAATCGCCAGCTGGGCCGCAGGATTCATGCCTGCTCAGCTGCCTGATAATCGCCAGCTGGGCCGCAGGATTCATGCCTGCTCAGCTGCCTGATAATCGCCAGCTGGGCCGCAGGATTCATGCCTGCTCAGCTGCCTGATAATCGCCAGCTGGGCCGCCGGATTCATGCCTGCTCAGCTGCCTGATAATCGCCAGCTGGGCCGCAGGATTCATGCCTGCTCAGCTGCCTGATAATCGCCAGCTGGGCCGCAGGATTCATGCCTGCTCAGCTGCCTGATAATCGCCAGCTGGGCCGCAGGATTCATGCCTGCTCAGCTGCTTGATTCTTGCCTACTGAGGCACATGATCCGTGCAGAAGAGCTACCTGATCAGCACATGAGCAGTCACATGATCAGTGCCTCTCAGTCACCTGATCACTGCATTACAGGGACGTGATTAGTGCCTGCTGATGTGCGGGATCAGCGCCTGCTCACCTGCTTGATAATCGCCAGCTGGGCCGCAGGATTCATGCCTGCTCAGCTGCCTGATAATCGCCAGCTGGGCCGCAGGATTCATGCCTGCTCAGCTGCCTGATAATCGCCAGCTGGGCCGCAGGATTCATGCCTGCTCAGCTGCCTGATAATCGCCAGCTGGGCCGCAGGATTCATGCCTGCTCAGCTGCCTGATAATCGCCAGCTGGGCCGCAGGATTCATGCCTGCTCAGCTGCCTGATAATCGCCAGCTGGGCCGCAGGATTCATGCCTGCTCAGCTGCCTGATAATCGCCAGCTGGGCCGCAGGATTCATGCCTGCTCAGCTGCCTGATAATAGCCAGCTGGGTCGTAGGATTCATGTCTGCTCAGCTGCCTGATAATCGCCAGCTGGGCCGTAGGATTCATGCCTGCTCAGCTGCCTGATAATCGCCAGCTGGGCCGCAGGATTCATGCCTGCTCAGCTGCCTGATAATCGCCAGCTGGGCCGCAGGATTCATGCCTGCTCAGCTGCCTTATAATCGCCAGCTGTGCCGCAGGATTCATGCCTGCTCAGCTGCTTGATTCTTGCCTGCTGAGGCACATGATCCGTGCAGGAGACCTACCTGATCAGCACATGAGCAGTCACATGATCAGCGCCTCTCAGTCACCTGATCACTGCATGACAGGCACGTGATCAGTGCCTGCTGAGGTGAGGGATCAGCGCCTGCTCACCTGCCTGATAATCGCCAGCTGGGCCGCAGGATTCATGCCTGCTCAGCTGCCTGATAATCGCCAGCTGGGCCGCAGGATTCATGCCTGCTCAGCTGCCTGATAATCGCCAGCTGGGCCGCAGGATTCATGCCTGCTCAGCTGCTTGATTCTTGCCTGCTGAGGCACATGATCCGGGCAGGAGACCTACCTGATCAGCACATGAGCAGTCACATGATCAGCGCCTCTCAGTCACCTGATCACTGCATGACAGGCACGTGATCAGTGCCTGCTGAGGTGCGGGATCAGCGCCTGCTCACCTGCCTGATAATCGCCAGCTGGGCCGCAGGATTCATGCCTGCTCAGCTGCCTGATAATCGCCAGCTGGGCCGCAGGATTCATGCCTGCTCAGCTGCCTGATAATCGCCAGCTGGGCCGCAGGATTCATGCCTGCTCAGCTGCCTGATAATCGCCAGCTGGGCCGCAGGATTCATGCCTGCTCAGCTGCCTGATAATCGCCAGCTGGGCCGCAGGATTCATGCCTGCTCAGCTGCCTGATAATCGCCAGCTGGGCCGCAGGATTCATGCCTGCTCAGCTGCCTGATAATCACCAGCTGGGCCGCAGGATTCATGCCTGCTCAGCTGCTTGATTCTTGCCTGCTGAGGCACATGATCCGTGCAGGAGACCTACCTGATCAGCACATGAGCAGTCACATGATCAGGCCTCTCAGTCACCTGATCACTGCATGACAGGCACGTGATCAGTGCCTGCTGAGGTGCGGGATCAGCGCCTGCTCACCTGCCTGATAATCGCCAGCTGGGCCGCAGGATTCATGCCTGCTCAGCTGCCTGATAATCGCCAGCTGGGCCGCAGGATTCATGCCTGCTCAGCTGCCTCATAATCGCCAGCTGGGCCGCAGGATTCATGCCTGCTCAGCTGCCTGATAATCGCCAGCTGGGCGGCAGGATTCATGTCTGCTCAGCTGCCTGATAATCGCCAGCTGGGCCGCAGGATTCATGCCTGCTCAGCTGCCTGATAATCGCCAGCTGGGCCGCAGGATTCATGCCTGCTCAGCTGCCTGATAATCGCCAGCTGGGCCGCAGGATTCATGCCTGCTCAGCTGCCTGATAATCGCCAGCTGGGCCGCAGGATTCATGCCTGCTCAGCTGCCTGATAATCGCCAGCTGGGCCGCAGGATTCATGCCTGCTCAGCTGCCTGATAATCGCCAGCTGGGCCGCAGGATTCATGCCTGCTCAGCTGCTTGATTCTTGCCTGCTGAGGCACATGATCCGTGCAGAAGAGCTACCTGATCAACACATGAGCAGTCACATGATTAGTGCCTCTCAGTCACCTGATCACTGCATTACAGGGACGTGATTAGTGCCTGCTGATGTGCGGGATCAGCGCCTGCTCACCTGCTTGATAATCGCCAGCTGGGCCGCTGGATTCATGCCTGGTCAGCTGCCTGATAATCGCCAGCTGGGCCGCAGGATTCATGCCTGCTCAGCTGCCTGATAATCGCCAGCTGGGCCGCAGGATTCATGCCTGCTCAGCTGCCTGATAATCGCCAGCTGGGCCGTAGGATTCATGCCTGCTCAGCTGCCTGATAATCGCCAGCTGGGCCGCAGGATTCATGCCTGCTCAGCTGCCTGATAATCGCCAGCTGGGCCGCCGGATTCATGCCTGCTCAGCTGCCTGATAATCGCCAGCTGGGCCGCAGGATTCATGCCTGCTCAGCTGCCTGATAATCGCCAGCTGGGCCGCAGGATTCATGCCTGCTCAGCTGCCTGATAATCGCCAGCTGGGCCGCAGGATTCATGCCTGCTCAACTGCCTGATATTCGACAGCTGGGCCGCAGGATTCATGCCTGCTCAGCTGCCTGATAATCGCCAGCTGGGTCGCAGGATTCATGCCTGCTCAGCTGCCTGATAATCGCCAGCTGGGCCGCAGGATTCATGCCTGCTCAGCTGCCTGATAATCGCCAGCTGGGCCGCAGGATTCATGCCTGCTCAGCTGCCTGATAATCGCCAGCTGGGCCGCAGGATTCATGCCTGCTCAGCTGCCTGATAATCGCCAGCTGGGCCGCAGGATTCATGCCTGCTCAGCTGCCTGATAATCGCCAACTGGGCCGCAGGATTCATGCCTGCTCAGCTGCTTGATTCTTGCCTGCTGGGCACATGATCCGTGCAGGAGACCTACCTGATCAGCACATGAGCAGTCACATGATCAGCGCCTCTCAGTCACCTGATCACTGCATGACAGGCACGTGATCAGTGCCTGCTGAGGTGCGGGATCAGCGCCTGCTCAGCTGCCTGATAATCGCCAGCTGGGCCGCAGGATTCATGCCTGCTCAGCTGCCTGATAATCGCCAGCTGGGCCGCAGGATTCATGCCTGCTCAGCTGCCTGATAATCGCCAGCTGGGCCGCAGGATTCATGCCTGCTCAGCTGCTTGATTCTTTCCTGCTGAGGCACATGATCCGTGCAGAAGACCTACCTGATCAGCACATGAGCAGTCACATGATCAGTGCCTCTCAGTCACCTGATCACTGCATTACAGGGACGTGATTAGTGCCTGCTGAGGTGCGGGATCAGCGCCTGCTCACCTGCCTGATAATCGCCAGCTGGGCCGCTGGATTCATGCCTGCTCAGCTGCCTGATAATCGCCAGCTGGGCCGCAGGATTCATGCCTGCTCAGCTGCCTGATAATCGCCAGCTGGGCCGCAGGATTCATGCCTGCTCAGCTGCCTGATAATCGCCAGCTGGGCCGCAGGATTCATGCCTGCTCAGCTGCCTGATAATCGCCAGCTGGGCCGCAGGATTCATGCCTGCTCAGCTGCCTGATAATCGCCAGCTGGGCCGCAGGATTCATGCCTGCTCAGCTGCCTGATAATCGCCAGCTGGGCCGCAGGATTCATGCCTGCTCAGCTGCCTGATAATCGCCAGCTGGGCCGCAGGATTCATGCCTGCTCAGCTGCCTGATAATCGCCAGCTGGGCCGCAGGATTCATGCCTGCTCAGCTGCCTGATAATCGCCAGCTGGGCCGCAGGATTCATGCCTGCTCAGCTGCCTGATAATCGCCAGCTGGGCCGCAGGATTCATGCCTGCTCAGCTGCCTGATAATCGCCAGCTGGGCCGCAGGATTCATGCCTGCTCAGCTGCCTGATAATCGCCAGCTGGGCCGCAGGATTCATGCCTGCTCAGCTGCCTGATAATCGCCAGCTGGGCCGCAGGATTCATGCCTGCTCAGCTGCCTGATAATCGCCAGCTGGGCCGCAGGATTCATGCCTGCTCAGCTGCCTGATAATCGCCAGCTGGGCCGCAGGATTCATGCCTGCTCAGCTGCCTGATAATCGCCAGCTGGGCCGCAGGATTCATGCCTGCTCAGCTGCCTGATAATCGCCAGCTGGGCCGCAGGATTCATGCCTGCTCAGCTGCCTGATAATCGCCAGCTGGGCCGCAGGATTCATGCCTGCTCAGCTGCCTGATAATCGCCAGCTGGGCCGCAGGATTCATGCCTGCTCAGCTGCCTGATAATCGCCAGCTGGGCCGCAGGATTCATGCCTGCTCAGCTGCCTGATAATCGCCAGCTGGGCCGCAGGATTCATGCCTGCTCAGCTGCTTGATTCTTGCCTGCTGAGGCACATGATCCGTGCCGGAAGAGCTACCTGATCAGCACATGAGCAGTCACATGATCAGCGCCTCTCAGTCACCTGATCACTGCATGACAGGCGCGTGATCAGTGCCTGCTGAGGTGCGGGATCAGCGCCTGCTCACCTGCCTGATAATCGCCAGCTGGGCCGCTGGATTCATGCCTGCTCAGCTGCCTGATAATCGCCAGCTGGGCCGCAGGATTCATGCCTGCTCAGCTGCCTGATAATCGCCAGCTGGGCCGCAGGATTCATGCCTGCTCAGCTGCCTGATAATCGCCAGCTGGGCCGCAGGATTCATGCCTGCTCAGCTGCCTGATAATCGCCAGCTGGGCCGCAGGATTCATGCCTGCTCAGCTGCCTGATAATCGCCAGCTGGGCCGCAGGATTCATGCCTGCTCAGCTGCCTGATAATCGCCAGCTGGGCCGCAGGATTCATGCCTGCTCAGCTGCTTGATTCTTGCCTGCTGAGGCACATGATCCGTGCAGAAGAGCTACAGATCAACACATGAGCAGTCACATGATTAGTGCCTCTCAGTCACCTGATCACTGCATTACAGGGACGTGATTAGTGCCTGCTGATGTGCGGGATCAGCGCCTGCTCACCTGCTTGATAATCGCCAGCTGGGCCGCTGGATTCATGCCTGCTCAGCTGCCTGATAATCGCCAGCTGGGCCGCAGGATTCATGCCTGCTCAGCTGCCTGATAATCGCCAGCTGGGCCGCAGGATTCATGCCTGCTCAGCTGCCTGATAATCGCCAGCTGGGCCGCAGGATTCATGCCTGCTCAGCTGCCTGATAATCGCCAGCTGGGCCGCAGGATTCATGCCTGCTCAGCTGCTTGATTCTTGCCTGCTGAGGCACATGATCCGTGCAGAAGAGCTACAGATCAACACATGAGCAGTCACATGATTAGTGCCTCTCAGTCACCTGATCACTGCATTACAGGGACGGGATTAGTGCCTGCTGATGTGAGGGATCAGCGCCTGCTCACCTGCCTGATAATCGCCAGCTGGGCCGCTGGATTCATGCCTGCTCAGCTGCCTGATAATCGCCAGCTGGGCCGCAGGATTCATGCCTGCTCAGCTGCCTGATAATCGCCAGCTGGGCCGCAGGATTCATGCCTGCTCAGCTGCCTGATAATCGCCAGCTGGGCCGCAGGATTCATGCCTGCTCAGCTGCCTGATAATCGCCAGCTGGGCCGCAGGATTCATGCCTGCTCAGCTGCCTGATAATCGCCAGCTGGGCCGCAGGATTCATGCCTGCTCAGCTGCCTGATAATCGCCAGCTGGGCCGCAGGATTCATGCCTGCTCAGCTGCCTGATAATCGCCAGCTGGGCCGCAGGATTCATGCCTGCTCAGCTGCCTGATAATCGCCAGCTGGGCCGCAGGATTCATGCCTGCTCAGCTGCCTGATAATCGCCAGCTGGGCCGCAGGATTCATGCCTGCTCAGCTGCCTGATAATCGCCAGCTGGGCCGCAGGATTCATGCCTGCTCAGCTGCCTGATAATCGCCAGCTGGGCCGCAGGATTCATGCCTGCTCAGCTGCCTGATAATCGCCAGCTGGGCCGCAGGATTCATGCCTGCTCAGCTGCCTGATAATCGCCAGCTGGGCCGCAGGATTCATGCCTGCTCAGCTGCCTGATAATCGCCAGCTGGGCCGCAGGATTCATGCCTGCTCAGCTGCCTGATAATCGCCAGCTGGGCCGCAGGATTCATGCCTGCTCAGCTGCCTGATAATCCGCCAGCTGGGCCGCAGGATTCATGCCTGCTCAGCTGCCTGATAATCGCCAGCTGGGCCGCAGGATTCATGCCTGCTCAGCTGCCTGATAATCGCCAGCTGGGCCGCAGGATTCATGCCTGCTCAGCTGCCTGATAATCGCCAGCTGGGCCGCAGGATTCATGCCTGCTCAGCTGCCTGATAATCGCCAGCTGGGCCGCAGGATTCATGCCTGCTCAGCTGCCTGATAATCGCCAGCTGGGCCGCAGGATTCATGCCTGCTCAGCTGCCTGATAATCGCCAGCTGGGCCGCAGGATTCATGCCTGCTCAGCTGCCTGATAATCGCCAGCTGGGCCGCAGGATTCATGCCTGCTCAGCTGCCTGATAATCGCCAGCTGGGCCGCAGGATTCATGCCTGCTCAGCTGCTTGATTCTTGCCTGCTGAAGGCACATGATCCGTGCAGGAGACCTACCTGATCAGCACATGAGCAGTCACATGATCAGCGCCTCTCAGTCACCTGATCACTGCATGACAGGCACGTGATCAGTGCCTGCTGAGGCGCGGGATCAGCGCCTGCTCACCTGCCTGATAATCGCCAGCTGGGCCGCAGGATTCATGCCTGCTCAGCTGCCTGATAATCGCCAGCTGGGCCGCAGGATTCATGCCTGCTCAGCTGCCTCATAATCGCCAGCTGGGCCGCAGGATTCATGCCTGCTCAGCTGCCTGATAATCGCCAGCTGGGCGGCAGGATTCATGTCTGCTCAGCTGCCTGATAATCGCCAGCTGGGCCGCAGGATTCATGCCTGCTCAGCTGCCTGATAATCGCCAGCTGGGCCGCAGGATTCATGCCTGCTCAGCTGCCTGATAATCGCCAGCTGGGCCGCAGGATTCATGCCTGCTCAGCTGCCTGATAATCGCCAGCTGGGCCGCAGGATTCATGCCTGCTCAGCTGCCTGATAATCGCCAGCTGGGCCGCAGGATTCATGCCTGCTCAGCTGCCTGATAATCGCCAGCTGGGCCGCAGGATTCATGCCTGCTCAGCTGCCTGATAATCGCCAGCTGGGCCGCAGGATTCATGCCTGCTCAGCTGCTTGATTCTTGCCTGCTGGGCACATGATCCGTGCAGGAGACCTACCTGATCAGCACATGAGCAGTCACATGATCAGCGACTCTCAGTCACCTTATCACTGCATGACAGGCTCGTGATCAGTGCCTGCTGGGGCGCGGGATCAGCGCCTGCTCACCTGCCTGATAATCGCCAGCTGGGCCGCAGGATTCATGCCTGCTCAGCTGCCTGATAATCGCCAGCTGCGCCGCAGGATTCATGCCTGCTCAGCTGCCTGATAATCGCCGCTGGGCCGCAGGATTCATGCCTGCTCAGCTGCCTGATAATCGCCAGCTGGGCCGCAGGATTCATGCCTGCTCAGCTGCCTGATAATCGCCAGCTGGGCCGCAGGATTCATGCCTGCTCAGCTGCTTGATTCTTGCCTACTGAGGCACATGATCCGTGCAGAAGAGCTACCTGATCAGCACATGAGCAGTCACATGATCAGTGCCTCTCAGTCACCTGATCACTGCATTACAGGGACGTGATTAGTGCCTGCTGATGTGCGGGATCATCGCCTGCTCACCTGCTTGATAAACGCCAGCTGGGCCGCAGGATTCATGCCTGCTCAGCTGCCTGATAATCGCCAGCTGGGCCGCAGGATTCATGCCTGCTCAGCTGCCTGATAATCGCCAGCTGGGCCGCAGGATTCATGCCTGCTCAGCTGCCTGATAATCGCCAGCTGGGCCGCAGAATTCATGCCTGCTCAGCTGCCTGATAATCGCCAGCTGGGCCGCAGGATTCATGCCTGCTCAGCTGCCTGATACTCGCCAGCTGGGCCGCAGGATTCGTGCTGGTGAGCTGCCTGATAATAGCACTGGGCCGCACTCAGGCCTCATCACCTGATCATGCATGACAGGCACGTGATTACGCCTGCTGGCGCGGGATCAGCGCCTGCTCAGCTGCCTGATAATCGCCAGCTGGGCCGCAGGATTCATGCCTGCTCAGCTGCCTGATAATCGCCAGCTGGGCCGCAGGATTCATGCCTGCTCAGCTGCCTGATAATCGCCAGCTGGGCCGCAGGATTCATGCCTGCTCAGCTGCCTGATAATCGCCAGCTGGGCCGCAGGATTCATGCCTGCTCAGCTGCCTGATAATCGCCAGCTGGGCCGCGGGATTCATGCCTGCTCAGCTGCCTGATAATCGCCAGCTGGGCCGCAGGATTCATGCCTGCTCAGCTGCCTGATAATCGCCAGCTGGGCCGCAGGATTCATGCCTGCTCAGCTGCCTGATAATCGCCAGCTGGGCCGCAGGATTCATGCCTGCTCAGCTGCCTGATAATCGCCAGCTGGGCCGCAGGATTCATGCCTGCTCAGCTGCCTGATAATCGCCAGCTGGGCCGCAGGATTCATGCCTGCTCAGCTGCTTGATTCTTGCCTACTGAGGCACATGATCCGTGCAGGAGACCTACCTGATCAGCACATGAGCAGTCACATGATCAGTGCCTCTCATTCACCTGATCACTGCATGACAGTTACGTGATCAGTGCCTGCTGAGGTGCGGGATCAGCGCCTGCTCACCTGCCTGATAATCGCCAGCTGGGCCGCAGGATTCATGCCTGCTCAGCTGCCTGATAATCGCCAGCTGGGCCGCAGGATTCATGCCTGCTCAGCTGCCTGATAATCGCCAGCTGGGCCGCAGGATTCATGCCTGCTCAGCTGCCTGATAATCGCCAGCTGGGCCGCAGGATTCATGCCTGCTCAGCTGCCTGATAATCGCCAGCTGGGCCGCAGGATTCATGCCTGCTCAGCTGCCTGATAATCGCCAGCTGGGCCGCAGGATTCATGCCTGCTCAGCTGCCTGATAATCGCCAGCTGGGCCGCAGGATTCATGCCTGCTCAGCTGCCTGATAATCGCCAGCTGGGCCGCAGGATTCATGCCTGCTCAGCTGCCTGATAATCGCCAGCTGGGCCGCAGGATTCATGCCTGCTCAGCTGCCTGATAATCGCCAGCTGGGCCGCAGGATTCATGCCTGCTCAGCTGCCTGATAATCGCCAGCTGGGTCGCAGGATTCATGCCTGCTCAGCTGCCTGATAATCGCCAGCTGGGCCGCAGGATTCATGCCTGCTCAGCTGCCTCATAATCGCCAGCTGGGCCGCAGGATTCATGCCTGCTCAGCTGCCTGATAATCGCCAGCTGGGCCGCAGGATTCATGCCTGCTCAGCTGCCTGATAATCGCCAGCTGGGCCGCAGGATTCATGCCTGCTCAGCTGCCTGATAATCGCCAGCTGGGCCGCAGGATTCATGCCTGCTCAGCTGCCTGATAATCGCCAGCTGGGCCGCCGGATTCATGCCTGCTCAGCTGCCTGATAATCGCCAGCTGGGCCGCAGGATTCATGCCTGCTCAGCTGCCTGATAATCGCCAGCTGGGCTGCAGGATTCATGCCTGTTCAGCTGCCTGATAATCGCCAGCTGGGCCGCAGGATTCATGCCTGCTCAGCTGCTTGATTCTTGCCTGCTGAGGCACATGATCCGTGCCAGGAGAGCTACCTGATCAGCACATGAGCAGTCACATGATCAGCGCCTCTCAGTCACCTGATCACTGCATGACAGGCACGTGATCAGAGCCTGCTGAGGTGCGGGATCAGCGCCTGCTCACCTGCTTGATAATCGCCAGCTGGGCCGCAGGATTCATTCCTGCTCAGCTGCCTGATAATCGCCAGCTGGGCCGCAGGATTCATGCCTGCTCAGCTGCCTGATAATCGCCAGCTGGGCCGCAGGATTCATGCCTGCTCAGCTGCCTGATAATCGCCAGCTGGGCCGCAGGATTCATGCCTGCTCAGCTGCCTGATAATGGCCAGCTGGGCCGCAGGATTCATGCCTGCTCAGCTGCCTGATAATCGCCAGCTGGGCCGCAGGATTCATGCCTGCTCAGCTGCCTGATAATCGCCAGCTGGGCCGCAGGATTCATGGCTGCTCAGCTGCCTGATAATAGCCAGCTGGGCCGTAGGATTCATGTCTGCTCAGCTGCCTGATAATCGCCAGCTGGGCCGCAGGATTCATGCCTGCTCAGCTGCCTGATAATCGCCAGCTGGGCCGCAGGATTCATGCCTGCTCAGCTGCCTGATAATCGCCAGCTGGGCCGCAGGATTCATGCCTGCTCAGCTGCCTGATAATCACCAGCTGGGCCGCAGGATTCATGCCTGCTCAGCTGCCTGATTCTTGCCTGCTGGGCCACATGATCCGTGCCGGAGACCTACCTGATCAGCACATGAGCAGTCACATGATCAGCGCCTCTCAGTACCTGATCACTGCATGACAGGCACGTGATCAGCTGCCTGCTGAGGTGCGGGATTCAGCGCCTGCTCACCTGCCTGATAATCGCCAGCTGGGCCGCAGGATTCATGCCTGCTCAGCTGCCTGATAATCGCCAGCTGGGCCGCAGGATTCATGCCTGCTCAGCTGCCTGATAATCGCCAGCTGGGCCGCAGGATTCATGCCTGCTCAGCTGCTTGATTCTCGCCTGCTGAGGCACATGATCCGGGCAGGAGACCTACCTGATCAGCACATGAGCAGTCACATGATCAGCGCCTCTCAGTCACCTGATCACTGCATGACAGGCACGTGATCAGTGCCTGCTGAGGTGCGGGATCAGCGCCTGCTCACCTGCCTGATAATCGCCAGCTGGGCCGCAGGATTCATGCCTGCTCAGCTGCCTGATAATCGCCAGCTGGGCCGCAGGATTCATGCCTGCTCAGCTGCCTGATAATCGCCAGCTGGGCGGCAGGATTCATGCCTGCTCAGCTGCCTGATAATCGCCAGCTGGGCCGCAGGATTCATGCCTGCTCAGCTGCCTGATAATCGCCAGCTGGGCCGCAGGATTCATGCCTGCTCAGCTGCCTGATAATCGCCAGCTGGGCCGCAGGATTCATGCCTGCTCAGCTGCCTGATAATCGCCAGCTGGGCCGCAGGATTCATGCCTGCTCAGCTGCTTGATTCTTGCCTGCTGAGGCACATGATCCGTGCAGGAGACCTACCTGATCAGCACATGAGCAGTCACATGATCAGCGCCTCTCAGTCACCTGATCACTGCATGACAGGCACGTGATCAGTGCCTGCTGAGGTGCGGGATCAGCGCCTGCTCACCTGCCTGATAATCGCCAGCTGGGCTGAAGGATTCATGCCTGCTCAGCTGCCTGATAATCGCCAGCTGGGCCGCAGGATTCATGCCTGCTCAGCTGCCTGATAATTGCCAGCTGGGCCGCAGGATTCATGCCTGCTCAGCTGCCTGATAATCGCCAGCTGGGCCGCAGGATCATGCCTGCTCAGCTGCCTGATAATCGCCAGCTGGGCCGCAGGATTCATGCCTGCTCAGCTGCCTGATAATCGCCAGCTGGGCCGCAGGATTCATGCCTGCTCAGCTGCCTGATAATCGCCAGCTGGGCCGCAGGATTCATGCCTGCTCAGCTGCCTGATAATCGCCAGCTGGGCCGCAGGATTCATGCCTGCTCAGCTGCCTGATAATCGCCAGCTGGGCCACAGGATTCATGCCTGCTCAGCTGCCTGATAATCGCCAGCTGGGCCGCAGGATTCATGCCTGCTCAGCTGCTTGATTCTTGCCTGCTGAGGCACATGATCCGTGCAGAAGAGCTACCTGATCAGCATATGAGCAGTCACATGATCAGTGCCTCTCAGTCAACTGATCACTGCATTACAGGCACGTGATCAGTGCCTGCTGAGGTGCGGGATCAGCGCCTGCTCACCTGCTTGATAATCGCCAGCTGGGCCGCTGGATTCATGCCTGGTCAGCTGCCTGATAATCGCCAGCTGGGCCGCAGGATTCATGCCTGCTCAGCTGCCTGATAATCGCCAGCTGGGCCGCAGGATTCATGCCTGCTCAGCTGCCTGATAATCGCCAGCTGGGCCGCAGGATTCATGCCTGCTCAGCTGCCTGATAATCGCCAGCTGGGCCGCAGGATTCATGCCTGCTCAGCTGCCTGATAATCGCCAGCTGGGCCGCCGGATTCATGCCTGCTCAGCTGCCTGATAATCGCCAGCTGGGCCGCAGGATTCATGCCTGCTCAGCTGCCTGATAATCGCCAGCTGGGCCGCAGGATTCATGCCTGCTCAGCTGCCTGATAATCGCCAGCTGGGCCGCAGGATTCATGCCTGCTCAGCTGCCTGATAATCGCCAGCTGGGCCGCAGGATTCATGCCTGCTCAGCTGCCTGATAATCGCCAGCTGGGCCGCAGGATTCATGCCTGCTCAGCTGCCTGATAATCGCCAGCTGGGCCGCAGGATTCATGCCTGCTCAGCTGCCTGATAATCGCCAGCTGGGCCGCAGGATTCATGCCTGCTCAGCTGCCTGATAATCGCCAGCTGGGCCGCAGGATTCATGCCTGCTCAGCTGCCTGATAATCGCCAGCTGGGCCGCAGGATTCATGCCTGCTCAGCTGCCTGATAATCGCCAACTGGGCCGCAGGATTCATGCCTGCTCAGCTGCTTGATTCTTGCCTGCTGAGGCACATGATCCGTGCAGGAGACCTACCTGATCAGCACATGAGCAGTCACATGATCAGCGCCTCTCAGTCACCTGATCACTGCATGACAGGCACGTGATCAGTGCCTGCTGAGGTGCGGGATCAGCGCCTGCTCAGCTGCCTGATAATCGCCAGCTGGGCCGCAGGATTCATGCCTGCTCAGCTGCCTGATAATCGCCAGCTGGGCCGCAGGATTCATGCCTGCTCAGCTGCCTGATAATCGCCAGCTGGGCCGCAGGATTCATGCCTGCTCAGCTGCTTGATTCTAGCCTGCTGAGGCACATGATCCGTGCAGAAGAGCTACCTGATCAGCACATGAGCAGTCACATGATTAGTGCCTCTCAGTCACCTGATCACTGCATTACAGGGACGTGATTAGTGCCTGCTGATGTGCGGGATCACGCCTGCTCACCTGCCTGATAATCGCCAGCTGGGCCGCTGGATTCATGCCTGCTCAGCTGCCTGATAATCGCCAGCTGGGCCGCAGGATTCATGCCTGCTCAGCTGCCTGATAATCGCCAGCTGGGCCGCAGGATTCATGCCTGCTCAGCTGCCTGATAATCGCCAGCTGGGCCGCAGGATTCATGCCTGCTCAGCTGCCTGATAATCGCCAGCTGGGCCGCAGGATTCATGCCTGCTCAGCTGCCTGATAATCGCCAGCTGGGCCGCAGGATTCATGCCTGCTCAGCTGCCTGATAATCGCCAGCTGGGCCGCAGGATTCATGCCTGCTCAGCTGCCTGATAATCGCCAGCTGGGCCGCAGGATTCATGCCTGCTCAGCTGCCTGATAATCGCCAGCTGGGCCGCAGGATTCATGCCTGCTCAGCTGCCTGATAATCGCCAGCTGGGCCGCAGGATTCATGCCTGCTCAGCTGCCTGATAATCGCCAGCTGGGCCGCAGGATTCATGCCTGCTCAGCTGCCTGATAATCGCCAGCTGGGCCGCAGGATTCATGCCTGCTCAGCTGCCTGATAATCGCCAGCTGGGCCGCAGGATTCATGCCTGCTCAGCTGCCTGATAATCGCCAGCTGGGCCGCAGGATTCATGCCTGCTCAGCTGCCTGATAATCGCCAGCTGGGCCGCAGGATTCATGCCTGCTCAGCTGCCTGATAATCGCCAGCTGGGCCGCGGGATTCATGCCTGCTCAGCTGCCTGATAATCGCCAGCTGGGCCGCAGGATTCATGCCTGCTCAGCTGCCTGATAATCGCCAGCTGGGCCGCAGGATTCATGCCTGCTCAGCTGCCTGATAATCGCCAGCTGGGCCGCAGGATTCATGCCTGCTCAGCTGCCTGATAATCGCCAGCTGGGCCGCAGGATTCATGCCTGCTCAGCTGCCTGATAATCGCCAGCTGGGCCGCAGGATTCATGCCTGCTCAGCTGCCTGATAATCGCCAGCTGGGCCGCAGGATTCATGCCTGCTCAGCTGCCTGATAATCGCCAGCTGGGCCGCAGGATTCATGCCTGCTCAGCTGCCTGATAATCGCCAGCTGGGCCGCAGGATTCATGCCTGCTCAGCTGCCTGATAATCGCCAGCTGGGCCGCAGGATTCATGCCTGCTCAGCTGCCTGATAATCGCCAGCTGGGCCGCAGGATTCATGCCTGCTCAGCTGCCTGATAATCGCCAGCTGGGCCGCAGGATTCATGCCTGCTCAGCTGCCTGATAATCGCCAGCTGGGCCGCAGGATTCATGCCTGCTCAGCTGCTTGATTCTTGCCTGCTGAGGCACATGATCCGTGCAGAAGAGCTACTGATCAGCACATGAGCAGTCACATGATTAGTGCCTCTCAGTCACCTGATCACTGCATTACAGGGACGTGATTAGTGCCTGCTGATGTGCGGGATCAGCGCCTGCTCACCTGCTTGATAATCGCCAGCTGGGCCGCTGGATTCATGCCTGCTCAGCTGCCTGATAATCGCCAGCTGGGCCGCAGGATTCATGCCTGCTCAGCTGCCTGATAATCGCCAGCTGGGCCGCAGGATTCATGCCTGCTCAGCTGCCTGATAATCGCCAGCTGGGCCGCAGGATTCATGCCTGCTCAGCTGCCTGATAATCGCCAGCTGGGCCGCAGGATTCATGCCTGCTCAGCTGCTTGATTCTTGCCTGCTGAGGCACATGATCCGTGCAGAAGAGCTACAGATCAACACATGAGCAGTCACATGATTAGTGCCTCTCAGTCACCTGATCACTGCATTACAGGGACGTGATTAGTGCCTGCTGATGTGCGGGATCAGCGCCTGCTCACCTGCTTGATAATCGCCAGCTGGGCCGCTGGATTCATGCCTGCTCAGCTGCCTGATAATCGCCAGCTGGGCCGCAGGATTCATGCCTGCTCAGCTGCCTGATAATCGCCAGCTGGGCCGCAGGATTCATGCCTGCTCAGCTGCCTGATAATCGCCAGCTGGGCCGCAGGATTCATGCCTGCTCAGCTGCCTGATAATCGCCAGCTGGGCCGCAGGATTCATGCCTGCTCAGCTGCCTGATAATCGCCAGCTGGGCCGCAGGATTCATGCCTGCTCAGCTGCCTGATAATCGCCAGCTGGGCCGCAGGATTCATGCCTGCTCAGCTGCCTGATAATCGCCAGCTGGGCCGCAGGATTCATGCCTGCTCAGCTGCCTGATAATCGCCAGCTGGGCCGCAGGATTCATGCCTGCTCAGCTGCCTGATAATCGCCAGCTGGGCCGCAGGATTCATGCCTGCTCAGCTGCCTGATAATCGCCAGCTGGGCCGCAGGATTCATGCCTGCTCAGCTGCCTGATAATCGCCAGCTGGGCCGCAGGATTCATGCCTGCTCAGCTGCCTGATAATCGCCAGCTGGGCCGCAGGATTCATGCCTGCTCAGCTGCCTGATAATCGCCAGCTGGGCCGCAGGATTCATGCCTGCTCAGCTGCCTGATAATCGCCAGCTGGGCCGCAGGATTCATGCCTGCTCAGCTGCCTGATAATCGCCAGCTGGGCCGCAGGATTCATGCCTGCTCAGCTGCCTGATAATCGCCAGCTGGGCCGCAGGATTCATGCCTGCTCAGCTGCCTGATAATCGCCAGCTGGGCCGCAGGATTCATGCCTGCTCAGCTGCCTGATAATCGCCAGCTGGGCCGCAGGATTCATGCCTGCTCAGCTGCCTGATAATCGCCAGCTGGGCCGCAGGATTCATGCCTGCTCAGCTGCCTGATAATCGCCAGCTGGGCCGCAGGATTCATGCCTGCTCAGCTGCCTGATAATCGCCAGCTGGGCCGCAGGATTCATGCCTGCTCAGCTGCCTGATAATCGCCAGCTGGGCCGCAGGATTCATGCCTGCTCAGCTGCCTGATAATCGCCAGCTGGGCCGCAGGATTCATGCCTGCTCAGCTGCCTGATAATCGCCAGCTGGGCCGCAGGATTCATGCCTGCTCAGCTGCCTGATAATCGCCAGCTGGGCCGCAGGATTCATGCCTGCTCAGCTGCCTGATAATCGCCAGCTGGGCCGCAGGATTCATGCCTG